>NC_068355.1:5494210-5506710 GCF_020536995.1 Dreissena polymorpha | reverse complement strand
AATACCAAGTACTGTAGTGCTACATTGACGGATAAAACGTTGTAAGGTGGCCAGAACGCTTTTAGCAGACACTAAGTAATTTGACTCGTCATGCGAAACTATGTCTTCTGAGATATGTAGCCATATGCTAAATGCAAATGCAGATCTGAAGCCGAAAAATAAAGGTCGGGTTAGTGGATTTTTTCGACTTTGACTAAGCCCCCTTTTGTTTATTGTTTGGTTGGTAGAGCTTTAAGCATTTCCTGTCCTATAACTTCTTCATTTGTGTCGGCCGCGTTACATTTTTCAGATAATATGAAACGTTATATACAAGTTTGTGTTTCGAACCGCGTTTCAAATTATGTTGATTTTAAAAGCAACGTCTGACGTGTAATTTTCCAATTAAGCAGTATTGAGCTACAGAAATTTCGTGTCGTTCACTTTCAAGATGGCCGACTTTAAGCAATCTTGGATTTGATAAATTTAATTTATTTCAAAGTCACCCTTTGGCATCGAAAGTCAAAATACAGTTCTTTTATATCACCTATTGTAGTTTATGTTCCAAGTATTAGTTTAAGCTTATTTATCGCTTTCAGCGATAGTTAATTTATCAGTCAACCATCCTGTATGTTTCAGAAAACAGCACCACAACGATTAAACCGGCCACAACAACCACTTTGTCGACCACAACGAGACCTACATCAACCACGACAACGAGGCCGACCACATCGGCCACGACGACTATACCAACCATGACGACAACGGAGGCGACCACGACGACTTGGCCGACCAGTACGGAAGCCACGACGAATGAGCCGACAACGACCCTTGTCGACATACAGGAAGGCTGCACCAACACAGGCTGGTACGACTGGTCGTGTGATGAACTGAGCGACTACTTCAAGGACACCTTCCAGCTCGATCCGGAAGTCTGGTGCCTCGATCCATCATGGCAGGACAGATGCTGCGGCATGTGCTCTGGTGAGATAGTATTAAATATTGTGTATAGCCCCCAACACCCTCAGTCGGATTAGACTACCTCCCGATAAAAAATGTGGGGAACGTTTGTCGCCACTTCCTCGTTCTTATATGGGCTTTTTCTCAGCAACGGTATTATCAATAGTTTCTCTCCATATATTATATAATATTGTATATTTTAAAGTCAAAACAATAATTTCTACATGTACACGCATGCGTAGAAAAAACACAAGCACACGCACACACACGCGCACGAACGCAAACACACGCACGCACACATGCACGAACAGGCACGCCCCCCCCCACACACACATATATGCATATTCATATCTTTTGAATGGCCAATTCTTTCATTATTAATGTAAATTCTATATTGCTTAAATTACAATTTTAATATGCCTGTATGATATTGACCACTGTTGACTATATTGTGCATTATATGTTTGTGTACTTATTGGCTTCAAGCCTAATTTATTCTGAAATATAACCATAATTTCTGGTGTAGTTATTTTTCTCGCGATTATGGAATTTCAAATATTAGTTACAGTTGTTAAAATTTCTTACGAAAATCACCGATTTTTCATCAAAAGCGTCATTACTTTATATTGATTTTCATTCATACTTCAGTTATCTCAGATTTAAGTCAATTAAAAACTGCAATGTGTTATTTCAATATAAAGCTATGCCATGCAACTATCGTCCATGTGTGTCTTCATGGGAAAGGAAACGTTTGCAAAATTAGCAGGATGTTATGTTGTAACGATGCAATATTTGTAGTCCACTAAGCTTGTTTCTTCCTTAAGCATATATTGACTTTACGTCAACTACGACCACCACGACGACCACGACGACTGAGACGACCACAACCCTGTCCGGCATACCGGAAGGCTGCACCAACTCAGGCTATTACGACTGGTCGTGTGATGAACTGAGCGACTACTTCAATTACAAATACGACTACGATCCGGAAGACTGGTGCCTCGATCCGTCATGGCAGGACAGATGCTGTGGCATATGCTATGGTGAGACATGGTTTATTACCCACCCCAGTCCCTACCCAGTCTCATTACACTGCTACCCCCACGCTTCGAAAAATTAGTGGCACGTTTGTCGCCGCTTCATCATTCATGTACGGCTTATTGTCAGCAATGACAATCTCAAACTATTACAACTGTGTAAGACGCTTCACTTAGCAAGAAAATTTTTATATAATTCTGTGTTTGTTGTTATTATTCTTGCAGTAAAGGAATTTGACATTTTCCGACAAACTATGTGCAAATAGAGAAGTGCTTGTTCACATTATGTCTTACGAAATTCAACGGATGTTCATGGGAAGCTTTTTTACTTCAATTTCTTTTTTCATAAACATATTATGTTTCTCTTCAATTATTATATCTAAGATTAAAGTCAATACAAAAACTGCAATAAGTTATTTCAATACAAAGCTATTTTCATGAAATTACTCTTCATTTTATCATGAGACCTTATGTGCAGCTTCATGGTCAGGCGGAAGTTTGTGAACTAGCAAGATGTCCTGCTGTAACGATGCATTATTTAAATTGATGTTTACTGCATTTTGCTTGTTACTTTTCTCAGCAAATAGTGACCACATGTCGATACATAGTTTTGGCAAGCTTTAATACAGCACAGAGGTATGCATATAACCAGGATGTTCCGCTTTAAAAATATATTAAATTGTTATAATTGAAATTAACGCTGCCTTCATTGTTGCTCTGAACTGTGTAAACCGTGAACACAGGATTATAAGAATAAATAACTCTAGTAGAGTTTTTGTCCATCACCTCGATCGAACATGTTCGAACATAATAATAATAATAATAATAATAATAATAATAATAATGATAATAATAATGATAATAATAATAATAATAATAATAATAATAATAATAATAATAATAATAATAATAATAATAATAATAATAATAATAATAAAACAATAATAAAAATAATAAAGGCTTTATTTACAGAAGGTTACACATAAAGACAATGCCACATTATACATACTATGCAGATGAATCAATACTTTTTGCAATGTGGCCCTCTTAAAATAACATACACACATAGGTCTATAACAAGTAAAACATTCAAACAATATTTCTCTAACACCCATACATAACACACATTGTGCCTTTTAGACAGACAAACATGAAATATCGTTGATTAGAAAATAACATGACATATCATTGATTATAAAATAAATGTGTTTAATATTGCCTTTTTAAAAGCAGAGATAGAGCACGCCATTGTTATTCCAATTGGTATACTGTTACAAATAGCCATGCTATGGTATGAAAAAGCTCGTTTCCTATAACATGTTTTTGCTTTGGTATTAACAATATCGTTATAGGTGACAGATCTTAAGTTATATTTGTGATTTCGAGAAAAAGCTATCATATCATTTAAATATTCTGGTGTCTAATTGTGGACCCATTTATTAAGATTGTCGAGTGGTATTTACATCTATTAATAAACGAGAGCCAATTTAACTGTAAAAACAATTCTTTGGATGGTGTTCCATTTGGCTTTTGTTGAATGACTTTCGCTGCACGTTTTTTTGTAAAATATTAACTTTTGTTAAATTGGTTTATTAGCGTTGCCCCAGATCGTACAACAGTAATCGAAAGTAGTTAGAATATATATGAATTTTAAAATATTGTTTTCATATCAAAAGTGAGATAATTTGACATGTTTTATCAATGTGTACTTTCCGTTGCAGATGTTTTTCAATATAAAGTCCTAAAATGTTATGGCAAGTGACATTTTCAATAGCATTATCATCTATTTTCAGATCAAGGTTGATATTCTTAATTTTTTGTTCGAGCCGATAAGCATGCATTTTGATTTATTAGGGTTTATAATCATGTTATTGAGGGTGCACCATTTTTGGATAGAATAACTGTAATTCTGTAAGTAAGTCTGAATTTGTGAAGGATTGGCCCCTGAAGCATATAGCGTCGAGTCATCAACATTCAAGTCTATGTCTGATTGGTTTAGTAATAACCCAATTTCATATATATAAATTAGAAACAAGAGAGGGCCCAAAATAGAACCTTGAACTTGAAGACAACTCCTTTTTTATAATAATAATAATAATAATAATAATAATAATAATAATAATAATAATAATAATAATAATGTGAACTTATTTGAACTTATTTTATACATATTATCTTTTCTCTTTTTTCAGAAAACGGAATTTACTACAAGAAATAATCGCGAAAACTGGCTGTGTGACCATGGACATTACAGATTTCTTTCAATGTTTTACTCTTTTTTCGTTCTTTGACATATATTGCTATTTACATATTTTCTTTTCTAATAAACACACATCTTCGAATTTCTTATTATGAATTCACTTGTTCTTCTTTAGACAACCGTGAACTCTAAAATTGAAAGAATCTCATGTGTGACATTGAGATATTTTTTCAAACAATATTTACATATTCTATTGATAACGAACGAAATTATTTGTGTCTTGTTCTGTGAAAATGGGCAAAATGCATGTGCGTAAAGTGTCGTCCCATGTTAGCCTGTGCAGTCCGCACAGGCTAATCAGGGACGACACTTTCCGCTTTTATGACATTCTTCGTTAAAATGAAGTCTCTTCTTAGCAAAAATCCAATTTATGCGCAAAAATCCAATTTATGCGGAAAATGTCGCATGATGATCTACTGAAATCCATTCGACCTCGGTGTAAAATCCTGTAGATGTAGTATCCATAAAACGTTTTCGCTTTTAGAGAATAAATATCAAATCTGGACCTAAAATAGCTAGCGTGTCGGTTCTAAATTAATCATTCGTCGTGCAATTAAAATACTCCGCTTTTTTATGTAGTGTTTAGACTGTGGAATGTGTGTACGTCCGAGCTCTACGGCACATCCGTTGTTCTCAAAGACATGTGTGTCAAGACTTATAAAGCAAAATTAAAAAAAGGTTAAAATGTATATAAAACGTTTATATAAATACCATACATGTATAATAAATTGTGAAGAACTCTGTGTCGAAAAGAAGATGTATCATTGAACAACAAATCAATGTGGATACCGTTTGAACGCATATAGTCTAAACGCCTAAATAAATAGTCTACAAGATAAATCGACGCTTTTATTAAAACTCAAACATATTCAATTGCAAGTAAATACATTTCTTTTTAATCCATTAAATTACATCGTTTAATTATATACATGCATGTCCTGACTTTTGTGGGCTTTTTAAAGATAAGTAGATCCGTCACTGATATATATTAAGAATATAAACCATGCACGTAAAACGAGACTGAACACATGAAATGACATTACGGTTGTGCAGACAATTCAATATTACGACGTATTCAATGTTGGATCGTGCACGGGGCACACGAGCGGTTGAAGAAGTACACTTAATGCGCGATGAGATTCGTCTAGTCAGTGAGAGATTATACTGTCCGAGGATGTGGGTCAGGACCACATGCGTCATACAAGTGCTGCTTGTCACATGCGTGTTCGTTTTAAAGAGAATTTACCAATGTATATGAATGACAATTACATAATAAAGTGTATTGTATACACAAAAAGACAGACAGTAAAGTAATGACCAAAACCACAATGCATATAAAGCAAGTCGGTACATATAAGATATCACTCGTCACACTAGAATGAACATGCCTTAATTGTGTTATATTAGCATGAACCAATGATTTTTTTAAACATAAATAATTGATGTCAAATGCCTGCAGGAATAATATTTAAGGTATTAGAAAGCATTTTCTTTTTGTTTTAATGGATTACTTTGAAAATTCTTTGTTTTTTGATTTTTTAACAACAAGGGGTAATGAACTTTACAATAATGTAATTGAATTTCTAACCAAAAACTGGTACCATGGCAATACTGGATGAAATACACACTTTTCTTCAAAACAATCCAAATTCTAATGCTTTGTCTTGATAAAATATCTCTTATACTAACTAGAAATACCACTTTTGATCAGAAAATTAATACAAAAAGATGTTTAAGTTGTTTTTAATTTCAATAAGCATACTGTTTACGTTCTGTTCATATCTTCCTAACAATCTGTTATGTCATCATTTTTATAGGACAATATTTAATGTATTGTGTTTGATAATTTTGAAATGAAAAAATTAATATTGTTTAAGACTAATAAACAAAACATACTGATTTAAAGTGATTTTTGTTGTAATTATTGGCATTTTATTTTACATGTGTAGCAAGTTTAGGTAAATCTTTACCTATGTATTTTTTTCAAACTATATATATACAATTAACATTTTTGTACCAAAAATGTGTTATAAGATAAAAGTTTCTCAATAAAAATAACTAAAAATATATAATAACTCAAGTTTAAACATATGTGAGTCATAATTTCAAAAATAAGTGGGTGGCTGAAGCTAAAGTAATTGATAAAACAATCATAAGAAGGATAAATCTGAAGAATGATTTTTCAATGGTTTATGCGCTAAATTTGAGATGTCTTTTCTAACAGTTATATAAAGTGTTCCTGGCCAAAATAAATGTTATATTACTTTCAAATCATTTATGTATTGGTATACAACAAGAAAGTGGTAGAATATTTGCGGAAAAGATAAGAATTTTTGACGAAAACTTGTCTGCTGAAATTTACCGAGATGTTCCGGAAATGACCGATCGTCGGTTTCCGAAAATAATACATGTCGTGGTTTCTGAAAAACAAAATGGATGTACCCAAAGATTTTGGTGTTATTGACTATTACTGGTTGATAAAATTAATGTATGATTTTGCCTCTTATTTGAAAAAGTGATGCTTTCAAGGCTGATAAACTTGAAATATGAAAGCTATTCGGTCATTTGGCCTTTGTTTGTCAATACATCTGTACGATCGGTAATTTCCGTAACCACTCGTCAAATTGTAGCAGACACAAGTTTTAATCACAATACTTATGTTTTCCACTTATATTCGACCACTTTCTTGTTCAATACCAATACATAAATGATTTCAAAGCAATATTTTATTGACTTCAGCAAGGAACACCGTCTATTACCGCGAAAAAAAATCATTCTGAACTTTTTGGTTTACGATTTTAATTTTCTAAATAGCTTGCATAGAGCATGGCATTGAATGTTCTGCAAGATAAATGTCTCTACTTTCTTGATTGGATGATTTCAGACTGTTTAATCCAATCAGAAAAGAACTTTAAAACGTAATTTAGACCCATGTTAAGCGAGATAATAAAGAACCACTTTTTGGTTACTGCCGATTTGTGACATCACGAGTTGCCTCCCTTGTTGGTTCATGCTATAAGTTATATCACGTCCGTGTAATACTTTGTTTGGTGGCAATTTCTCATGTATTCAATTACCTTCATTACAAAAGTGTGTTATCAGTTAATAACTCTCCTGTAAATGTAGACATGCGTGATGAATAATCCGTATGTATGTGTTTATATTTGTAAATTGGCTCAGAGAGTTAGTTATATTGATGTATGAGCTGTGATTCGCACGTACTGTCACATGAGTCAGTCCAAGTTGTTCGAGTGCGTAGGCGAGACCCGGATGTTTGCAGACTACACAAAACTGCGAGATTAAGTGCTTCGTGTTCAATACTTGTGTAAAATTTAATGTAATTGTACATATTGATTGTGATTAATGAAAGAATAGCCCTCAATAATTTGTTGTCGAATGATGTTTCTAGAGTTTCGTCTTATATCTATATTCAATAACCATACTATTTTAATAACCACTCTATTTTTCTGGAATACCATTCGCATAAAAAATTCAAACACTGACACAAACACACGCCTTTAAATAGGTAAACTAAGAATGAGTATGTTAAGTATTTGTAAAAGACTTAAAGAAAGCTTCCGACATGGTGGCACATGGAGGGTTCTGAGAGGAAAGAACATTAAGGAGGGGCTGGTGAAATTCATCTAAGAATACGATCTCGAACGCAAGCAGCGCATTTCTCATTGTCTATATAGGTTACTTTTTGACGTCAGTGGTCGTCGGTTATGGACGTCTCATCTCCCCATTCCTGTTTACCTTTTCATTGAGAAGGCCCATCGTTTACTTGCGATTAATTGATGGTCTTTAGCTCAATGATGGTACCATCAGTAAACTCCAATACCTTATGAACAGACAATCTGAAAGAACAGGAGTATATGGGATGGAGTTCAACACGGAAAAGTCGTAGATCATAATAAACAGTACGAACAACGCCAACCAATGCAAACGTTACCATTAAAGGCGAGAAATTGAAATAGGTGACCAGCTTCAAGTACTTGGGAGAAACCTGTTCACGGATGACATCCGTATATCTGTGGTGGGGATAAGAATCGGCATGGCGGCGATGACCAGACTAAGCAGGTTTTGATCAACCATCTCCACCCGCTTCCCGACCAAGTAGAGACCCTACGAGTCTCTGATAGTCTCCATCCTACTGTACGGCTGCGCGACCTGGACGCTTTACCACCAAGTACAGACTCTACAAGTCTCTGATAGTCTCCATCCTACTGTACGGCTGCGAGACCTGGACGCTTCACCACCAAGTACAGACCCTACAAGTCTCTGATAGTCTCCATCCTACTGTACGGCTGCGAGACTTTGACGCTTCACCACCAAGTACAGACTCTACAAGTCTCTGATAGTCTCCATCCTACTGTACGGCTGCGAGACCTGGACGCTTCACCACCAAGTACATACTCTATAAGTCTCTGTTGTCTCCATCCTACTGTACGGCTGCGAGACCTGCTGGTCGCTTCACCGCCAGGAACAGACTCAACAAATCTCTGATAGTCTCCATCCTACTGTACGGCTGAGAGACATTGACGCTTCACCACCAAGTACATACTCTACATGTCTCTGATAATCTCCATCCTACTGAACGGCTGCGAGACCAGGACGCTTTACCACCAAGTACAAACCTGCTGGTCGCTTCCCCGCCAAGAATAGACTCTACAAATCTCTGATTGTCTCTATGCTACTGTACGGCTGCGAGACCTGGACGCTTCCCACCAAGTACAGACTCTACAAGTCTCTTATAGTCTCCATCCTACTGTACGGCTGCGAGACCTGGACGCTTCCCACCAAGTACAAACTCTACACGTCTCTGATAGTCTCCATCCTACTGTACGGCTGCGAGACCTGGACGCTTCACCACCAAGTGCAAACTCTACAAGTCCCTGATAGTCTCCATCCTACTGTACGGCTGCGAGACCTGGACGCTTCACCACCAAGTACATACTCTAAAAGTCCCTGATAGTCTCCATCCTACTGTACGGCTGCGAGACCTGGACGTTTCCCACCAAGTATAGACTCAACAAGTCTCTGATAGTCCCCATCCTTCTGTACGGCTGCGAAATCGGGACGCTTCACCACTAAGTACAGACATTTCAAGTCTCTGATAGTCTCCATTCTACTGTACGGCTGCGAGACCTGCTTGGCGCTTCCCCACCAAGTACAGACTCTTCAAGTCACTGATAGTCTCCATTCAACTGTACAGCTCAGAGATCTGGTAGACACTTCACCACCAAGTACAGACTCTACAAGTCTCTGATAGTCTCTATCGCACGGTACGGCTGCGAGACTAGCTGGAAGCTTCCCTACCAAGTACAGACTCTACAAGTCTCTGATAGTCTCTGATAGTCTCCATCCTACTGTACGGCTGCGAGACTTTGACGCTTCACCACCAAGTACAGACTCTACAAGTCTCTGACAGTCTCCATCTTCACTACGGCTGCGAGACCTGGAGGCTTCACCACCAAGTACAAACTCTATAAGTCTCTGATAGTCCCCATCCTACTGTACGGCTGCGAGAGCTGGACGCTTCACCACCAAGTACAGACTTTACAAGTCTCTGATAGTCTCCATCTTCACTACGGCTGCGAGACCTGGACGCTTCACCACCAAGTACAGACCCTACAAGTCTCTGATAGTCTCCATCCTACTGTACGGCTGAGAGACCTGGAGGCTTCACCACCAAGTACAAACTCTATAAGTCTCTGATAGTCCCCATCCTACTGTACGGCTGCGAGAGCTGGACGCTTCACCACCAAGAACAGACTCTACAAGTCTCTGACAGTCTCCATCTTCACTACGGCTGCGAGACCTGGACGCTTCACCACCAAGTACAGACTCTACAAGTCTCTGATAGTGTCCATCCTACTGTACGGCTGCGGGACCTTGACGCTTCACCACCAAGTACAGACCCTACATGTATACGTTTGTCTTCATTCTACTGTACGGCTGCGAGACCTGCTGGGTGCTTCCCCAACAAGTACAGACTCTACGAGTCTCTGATAGTCTCCATCATACTGTACGGTTGCGAGACCTGCCGGACGCTTCACGCGGACACAGAACTCAGGATACAGATCTTTGAATACAAATGTTTCCGAAGACTACTCCGCATGCACTACAAAGATCACAACACAATCACACCGTCATGTTATTTTTTTAATCCTTTTTACATCTGTAAACAATTATGCTTGAGGCAGGATTTATGGTTAAATGTGTAAACTTGGCTTGGTATGTTAAGTGTGCCGCTGAATACATTGGGATATTTGAATGCAACAAATTATGTCATTTTGCCTACCGGTGTACACTTAGCAATATTTGAAAGCAATCTCATGATAATTTTTAATGATGATTGTTACAGTTGTATGATACAGTGGTTTATATGTTTCCTCTTTTTAAAATCATGTATATTTCCATATAAACCAGCGGAAAGCATTTCATAAGTAATTCATACTTATACGATGCTGCATTTATTGTCACAATTTATAAAGAAGAATCCACTGTACGATACAGTCTGGAGAACAGGTTGCTATAAATGCTTATGTCAGAGTTTGACATTTTCTATAAGTCCGTTTTTACCTATATTGATTTTGCATGCGCCGTTCCATTGATAAAGTGCACGCGAACGTATAATTGTCATCGTGCATGCGCCGACTTTTCCGTTTGTCCGCGTTTGTCTTTGTCAAGAGAAGCCAACCTCTTCAAATTTGAATTAAAGGAACTTTTCCCACAGGTATAATCTGTTTTGAGAAAGATCACAAAGTTCCGGTACAATGACTCACAGATTTATTCATAAAAGTTGCCATTGAAAGCGCCATGCGTAAAAGCGTTTCGCGTCAAGAATTAAGGGAGAAAAGCCAAACTTGGTTACATCATACATGCAGCACTTAGACTCCATATAAGGCATCACTTTCGATTCTAATAAGCAAAGCTGATATAACATATGACTTAATAAGTGAAAAAATCATTAATGCCAATATTTGTAATCAAAGCAGGTTTTGAACCGGATTCGAACAAACTTTTTTGTTTGGCGCATTTTAGGTAAAATCCATGTAGAAGCAGCATTTCTGATGTCATTTGACCCAACAAAAGGGCTTGCTTGCATGGAAAAACAACACACTTGACTTCCTGACTAAAAAAAGTCATCGTCAGACATGAGCTTTAAGTATTTTATCACACCTGGACCTATGATTCCTCGGCTCGAGTTCCGTGTCGGACAGGCTCCGGAAAGTGTCAGTCTGGCCCGGGTACTCAATTCCGTGTAATCTGAGAAAACAAAAAGGTTTTGTGTGCACATTTACCCATTACGGTGCCAACTAATGTAAGTTAGATACAATTAGAGTAAGCTTTCAATAGTTTGTGTTGCTTTATTTGCTGCAAATGGTTAATTCACCACGCCGGCATCAAATTGTAGGGCACACTGGCAAAGTTATCGCCACAAAATGTGGTTTCAGAGCTGCAGTAAATGTAAAACACACAATTTTCCTAATTTTGGTGACAAAAGTGTGCCGGGATATCAAAGAAATCATTTTCCAATAGCTTTAATTGAAAATAATGGCGTACTAACCTGCAAAGACACCAACCCTCTCGACACGACTGGGCGAGTGTTGAGGGCCGTCTCCGAATCAGTCATGCTGTACAGTTTTTGATGGCCTGTATGTATGTATGTATGTATGTATGTATGTATGCATGTATGTATGTATGTATGTATGTATGTATGTATGTATGTATGTATGTATGTATGTAGTATGTATGTATTGTATGTATGTAGTATGTATGTATGTATGTATGTCTGTATGTATGTATGTATGTATGTATGTATGTATGTTATGTCTGTATGTAGTCTGTATGTATGTATGTCTGTCTGTATGTATGTATGTATGTATGTATGTATGTATGTATGTATGTAAGTATGTATGTATGTATGTATGTATGAATATATGTATGTATGCATGTATGTATGTATGCATGTTTGTATGTTTGTATGTATGTACATGTATGTATGTATGTATGTATGTATGTATGTATGTATGTATGTATGTATGTATGTATGTATGTATGTATGTATGTATGTATGTATGTATGTATGTATGTATGTATGTATGTCTGTCTGTCTGTCTGTATGTATGTCTGTCTGTCTGTCTGTCTGTATCTGTCTGTATGTCTGTCTGTATGTCTGTATGTCTGTCTGTGTCTGTCTGTATGTCTGTATGTCTGTATGTCTGTCTGTCTGTCTGTCTGTCTGTCTGTCTGTCTGTCTG
>NC_068355.1:5441710-5489210 GCF_020536995.1 Dreissena polymorpha | reverse complement strand
CGTGAATAACACAAATCATGCATGGAGTAAGTTCGCCCTATAATACTTTCTTTAATTACATGTGTTACGCTTTGAAAATGTAAATATGGTCATAAACATATAATCACAAACTTTATATATACATTTTAGCTACCTGTATCACACGTGTTTAACAACACTGCATATGTAAGTAATATGTATTAAATCGCCGTCAGAGATTAATAATAAATTCGGTAGGTTAAAACTAAAAAAAAAAGATAAATGCATACATCCATGTAAAAAACAGACGCTTCACTACATTTAGATGAGGTTTTAGTTAAATAGTTTGTTTTGTTTGGAATAAAATACAACCACGTTAAATTTGCATTGGTAAGGTTTTCACAATAATTTTAACAGTTAATAAATATCAAAAATACACACAGACATAAAAAACCAGATCCCAAAAATCGAGCCATCAAAGCTTATGCAACCAGAAAAATGACTGGCTTGGGAGAGAATCATATTACAGTTGTGTGTCACCAAAGCTGCTGAAAACTTCAATCAAACTATGTTTAATACTAAATATGTTGCAGGTAAATTTCAAACAGACCAAGCTTGACAGTTCTGTTTGCTGTTACGTTTTAAGTGATTCATTATTATGCAAATTTAGCTCACACAATGTGTCAGCGTTACTTTGGCAACGGTTCAACGTGCATGTTATATAAAGTATTTTCAAGTGAGTTATATGTGTTATCTTCTAGCGGAAAGTGTAGTTTTTTTTCAAAAACCGATACCTAAATAATGAACATAATCAAACAATGTTGTTATTTAAGCAGACAAACAATATATCCGTTGTGTAGTGTTTGTAGAACTCAGGTTACTCTGAAAACTAAATTGATAAACGAAAATCCAAGCGGACCATAATGGTCATATATCGATAAATAATAAACCCCATAGAGCACAACCCAACTTAACAAAGATTTTGTACGACCTTAATCGGTAATTCATACATCTTAGAGTAATACTAAGCTGATATTTTAATGTGAAAAATTGTATTGAAATATTATCATAACCATAATCAAGTTAAAAATATTGAACAATACTTGAAAAGACGTTTTTTTCCATTTTTGTATACTCCTGCCATTAAAATTTGGATACAAATGTATTACACTCAAGCGAGAATTCGTTAAACATGTTTTAAATTCTGATTGTTTTTCTCACAGAACTTCATGTTCATTTACAGATTTATACATCGTGACAACGTTTGTCACATCAGAAAAAAAATCTGCTTTATGTCTCTTAAAAACACATTAGTATCATCTATGATGGCCATTTTTTTTTAATTTTGCTTATATGAAAGTACAAACAGTTTTTACCAAGATCGTTTACGATCGGAAACAAATGTTTCATCAATATTTTAAAGGTTAAATCATTTAATCAAATGATCTAGCTTTTTGACGCATTTGATATTATTTAAACAGTAAATTCTCATCTGGTTTTATTAATAATTAGTCAAGTGTTGCAATAGATTGTATACATATTTAAGTCATGTTGAGCCATATCTTTGACAAAAATAAAAAGGAACGCAGCAACATAAATTATGATATCATCCTCATCATTATCATAGCCATCATCAACAACAACAACTACAACGAAATCATTATCATCATCTTCATCATCATCGTCATCATCATCATCATCATCATCATCATCACCAGAAGCATCAGAAGCATTAAATATTCTTTCTTGCAGCGAATTGTTTTTCCTCATTCAATTAGAAAACAAGGGAATCGAAATCAGAAATATGTCATAAACATTATGTGTAAATTTTAAAGATACAATTTGTATTTGTCTATTGATTTCTGCTGCTATTCCTGTGACGAGGTGCTGGGGGTATTTAAATTAGCATTATACCATGGGCATTTTGCCAGGGGCATTTTACAACACTTTATTTTGTATTAATTAATTGCTGTGTTCAGTGTTTCGCTTTATTGTCCCCTACCGGTGTCACCGGAGGGGACTTATGGTTTGCGTTCTGTGTGTCCGTCAGTCAGTCAGTCTGTCACACTTTTCTGGATTCTGCGATAACTTTAAAAGTTCTTAACATTTTTTCATGAAACTTGAAATATGGATAAATGGCAATATGGATATTATTCACGTCATTTTATTTGGTTCCCAAGTCATAATTTATGATTGTTTCTATGGCAACCAAAAAACTAGAAATACTGCTGAAAATGTTGGTTTTCTGGATCCTGCGATAACTTTAAAAGTTCGTCATATTTTATCATGAAAATTGAAATATGGATAGATGGCAGTATGGAAATTCTGCACGTCATTGCATTTTGTTCCTAAGTAAAAATCGGGTGGCTATGGCAACAAATAAAAAAATCTGACAATGCTGGAATTTCTGACAATGGCGGAGCCGGTATTGGACATACATTGCTAGGCAATAGTCTTGTTTCATATATTTGACGGTTAAATGTGTTCAGCTATTAAAAAAGCTATTGAGACAAATTGAAATTGCTGGTATGGCTAAAATGGCTTTCTGTACTGGCAGATGCAGATGGTAACCACATATGCATTCAATATAAAATGACTCCATCTTTAACAAATTACTTGATTCATACACGAACACAACAAAACGCGCATAATTTTCATCAACATATTTGCTAACATGCTTGACTGAAAGGAGATTTCAGTGGATATTCATTATCCACACTTGTTTAATCACAAGAACTTGGGAACCAGTTATTTAAAAATTAGAGTAAATAGATACAACGTTAAAAGTCTGCACCAGCTGTGTCCCGGACTCTAACAGAGTAGTATTCTATTTTTGAAGTGTAATTTAGCATGCTTGAATCAACGTCAGATTACCATATCTTGTACATTGTTAAATCTTTTATTCAAATCATACATTAACAATGTCAAGGAATTCAGCCATGTATTGTTCAGTATTTCGTACAATGGTACATGTGTTACGCTGATATCAATATCTTAAACACTAATGCAGTGTGTGTTTTTATTTGTTTATTTTTTTTTCAAGTAAGTTATTGTTCTAGTGATTAAACAAACGCCAAAAGAGGAAGGTTTCAATGCTTCAATTACAAAGCTTTAAGCGATATAGATCCGAACACTTAAATCTGAACTAGCATACAACACAAAACAAAACATGTCAATCATTGCACGCACATGGAAGCTTTTAAGATGGTCGCTTAGCGACCGTCTAAGGTGGTTAGTCTAAAATTCAGGTCGATACGCCTTAGCTACTAGGAGCCCAATACCCGCTTACTACGCGTATCCGCGCGAGAAAGAGTTGTATAATTTATGCAAGAGGTTTGAGTTCTCCAATTATATTCATTCACAAATGGAACATGATATTAATATCGTGTTAAATGCAATAGTTTTAAACGGTGCTTTTATAGAAAAGAATCAATAAACAATGATCGTATTGTACGTGTCGCGGAGGAGATTGTTTATGAATGAATAAAATAGTCCACTTTTATAATAGATTCGGGAAAAAGTTAACGCTTATTTATATTCTCAATTTATAAAACGTTGAACATAAGTTCAACAATAACTTCAGCGATAAAATGTTTCATAATCTCTAAACCCGAATATAACAAACAATTTATAATAATAATACGAATGACCTGTTTCGTTACCTCGTTCATGCTACTACAGCGGATATTTCTGGAAAACGTTCTTTGGTTCTCAACAGATAGCGGCAATCTTTTGTATTTACGGGTGCTAGCAACGCAATCGTAGAAGGTTAGTAGAAGGTTTAGCTTGTTTATATTCACAGTTCTCAATACATAGACAGTTGGATATGAGTTCATCAATTACTACAGGCATACTTTAGGCAACCTCGAAAATACTTTATAATCACTAAAACCGAAAACAACTAAATATATTTTATTAAGGTAGTGCACCTCTAATGGGCACATATCCAAATATAATCTAATTAATTATTTTCTTAATCAGCATCATTTAACTGAACTACATGCAAATTTGTAGGTAGGCTTTCCATGCTTTTTAAAAAAATATACCGATTTTTTCAAAACCACCCCCACGCTCGGCTTTTGTCCAGTTTATTTTCACCCCTGGGGTATATAAAAGTTCCATAATTCATTCAAATTTCCAAATATGGGCATGCAGTTGGTGTGTACAGATGCTGTAAAGGTGTTTAAAGTATAAACAAGATGAAATAAGTATTCTTTTACAGACATTTATTTTTTTTAAATTTTTATCTATGGAAGAGCGCCATGAAATATGAGTGATTTCAGCCAAGTAAAAATTGGGTCGGTTAAAAACAAAGTGTCATAAAATTCAAAATAGTATCATTTAAGTCATATTTAAAACTTAGTTTTTATAGAAACACTATATAGAGCTTAAATACCAAGAAATAGACAGATTTACCGTTTACTTTTTGAAATAAAATAAAATTGCAACATGCATGGTTCATATTTTTTTAGCAGAATATCACCAAATTTAGCCATAACGTTGTTTTAATTTTAAAAATTGAAGAATGTTTATAAAAATTTCAACATATTTTATGTAAAACTATTGAGTATGAATAAAAGCAGTATTATTTAGCTATCCAAAGAAATTATTTTTAGCATACAAGCATATCTAATTCTATTAACTGTAACTGAAGAGGCTATATCGACAGACGCTGAAGTACCAAAATTTTCACAATTCAAGCCAATATATATTTACTATCTACTTTGACAAAAGCTTCTATCAGTAACACATATTATAAACAAATTTCCCTATGTTAGATCAATAAATTATTACTATATATCCAATTACATTGACTTTCTATATACAGGTATATACATCAGATATAGGTAACATAGAATACAAGTATCAAACATTTTGCTTAAAAAGCAATGATTATCAATGTCATTCCCTCTCTTCTGTTATACTCGAATGTCAAAGTTTTTGGCATTACACAATTATTCTCCCCCGCCATAGGCGGAGGGATATTGTTTTGGTGTTGTCCGTCCGTCCTTCCGTTCGCCCGTCCTTCCGTCTTTCCGTCCGTCCGGGACAATATCTTGGAAGTGCTTTGGCGGATTTCATTGAAACTTGGTATGAGTATATATATGGATAATAGGAGGATGCAAGCCAAATGACATTGTACACCATCTGATAATAGTAGAGTTATGGCCCTTTGTATCTTGAAAAAAATGCTTTTTGTGTGTTCAGAGTATTGAAAGTGTTTGGCGGATTTCATTGAAACTTGGTATGAGTGTCCAAAAGCATATTGGCGAGTGATATTAATTGAACGAATTTGCTTGTTGATTTTCAAAATACAAAGCTATTTTCGGAACAACATCTTCCAGCACTTTCTTGTTGGATGACACTCTTGGAAGGCCTTCCGAATTGTTCATCTTAAATACATCTCGAATCGCATCTTCGCCACCACGACTATGTAATGTTTTGAGATGCACCAGTTGTAATCCCGAACCAGCAATATTTTCAGCAGTTGGTCTTTTAAAAATACCAGCTGACACTAGCGGGCTTAAACTTGGTAAGTTTAATGCCTTTGCGTTGTTGAAGTCCATGTTCATGGACACGGCACGAGGTGAGAAACTGTGAGCCATCAAGTCCCCAGCTGGAAGCTTCACAAACTGGACTAGTTTTCCCAAGGCGACAACATCTGCTATAGCGTTATGAGCATCATATGTCTCACCTAGGAGGGACGCTGAATTTGAAATAAAGTTTGCAATTTACTTTTCTAAATAAATAAATACAATTAAACAAAAGTTAAAATATTGTGTTGTGTTTTTCACTTGTAAGTTGCATATTCACCGCATGAAATGTGTATTAGCATTGTCAAACCACACATTAGTGTGAGTAGATAAAAAATATACTACGGGAGAGCACTTCATATGTGTCATCATATGTCTTGTTATGAGTATCTTTCTTCACTATCGAAATATATCGTTTGTTGATATTTGATTTAAACGCAGTTTTTTTTCGACATATTTAAAGCACACGTAAATAGCGCCGTCATGCGGAAACGGGTCTTATGCGTTTCGGCAAGCGTTTGTTAAACCCAACATGTGTTTTTGCGCAGTCAGGCCATAGGCGATGCTGTTCGCTATAAAATCACTCAATATGTTATGTTTCTCCTTACCAGAAGGACAGATAGCTGAGTGGGCTATTTATATGATGGGCGCATATGGAATACGACCCATTTTCGCATGACGAGGATCATTACAAATCTCATTGAGAATTTAAAATGCCACATTTAAGAACAACGCTTTTTGATACAAAATTGAATTTAAAATAGCAAACTTGTTAATAATGGCAGCCTATCCACACAATAAGGAATGATTTCCAGACGTGCTGACCAAGTACGGCAAACATTGTGGTATGATAATTAAACGATTTTCTCTTATCGTGACACTATACTATTTCGCTAATGATTGTTTTCTCATCTTGGAGGCGAAAGTGAAATTCTGCGAGATGGATTGTAATGCGTAATTGTAACAGGGCCACAATTTGTGTCGTTTGAGCATACAGAGAGTAGTCCGGAATTCCTTACACTAAACAGTGCTACATCCTTTGAATTGAGCACATACGCAGTGATGTAGCAAAAATTCAGAGGTTGTATCTCGAATCAGCTTATTAAATATTCGAAAATATTCATGCGTGTCTGTTGGCGTTATGTTCAAGTCACTAAGATGAAAACTGAGTAAAACAGCTACGCCTAAAAGCGCATTAGTGCTCTAAACCTATGTTTATGTCAGCGTTGTTGACACCGTGTGAACTGCTCGGGTAACAAGTAAAGCATAAACAGCAATGTTTATATTCTTTTATTCCTCCATATACAAGATACGAAGATTATTGTATATTTTGAATTTGTATATGGTATCAAAAATCAAAAGTTTTGTACACGGAACTTTTATTATGAATTTATATTCTTGGTGAGATATTATTTGATATTAGAAAACATATTCCTTTAATATGATGGTGACTGCAAATTTTCTTTATATTAAGTTCTCATTACCATTTTCATCATACTTTCTATGCTTTCAGAACGTCCAACAAGCATGTTGTTTTTAATTTGTCTAAGTTATTTCTATGAAATAATAAGGATGATAAAAAGTGCACACAAAACTCGACCCGTGCGCTATGACACATATTTTATAAAGTTGAATGGCGTGTGTTTATTTCAAACTTGCGATTGATTTTGAAAAATGAATTGCGTGTTAAATTATGCAATAGCGAACATCTTCAGTGCCTTCAGCGCTTTGATTTACAATGTTTTCTGACGCATCAAGAGTAAATATATTTTCAACTGTGCTAATGGGACCAAAGTCACTTAGATGGTCACCTATTTACGCGAAAGGCTTAAAATAAACGGAACTACATCGCTCTCCTGTGTTGGCGTGGTCAGTTTGAATCAATTGTGTAAATTTTTAACTTAATTTTGTGAAGGACCACAATAACATGTAACATGTTATAAGTTACAGGAAGGATAATTTTCAACGTATCGTCCTTACTTATTACTGCTCTTTCGCATCAAACATTAGTAACACGGGAGTTTTCAGAGTTAACACGTGCGGTTGTTCATGAAAGTCTTCACTATGGATGCCATGATCCCTGTTTTGCTGTCATTCATCAAATGTGTGCTTAAAACCATTGGACTGGCGATCCCGAACTGGCTTTCCGCCTCAACGTCTAACGCAGGTCAATCAGCCAGCGTCAAATTGGGCCTATGGTCAGTGTGTATCCATGCGCAGATCAAGGGCGCACTCATATACCAGTGTTATGAATACGATAATCCTGAGATAAACCCCCTACGTTCTGTTTCTGCCCGTGAGTATCTTGATAGTTTATTTCATTGTCAATTTAGGCATGTAGTTATTGTGCGTCCATTCGAGCGAAGTCAAGTTTTATGCATATTACAACCCGAAAGTAGAAGGAAGTATCCATGAGTATATTTAAAGTTGTTTTTTTCTTCGATTAGTTTTCATAAAAAATCTTGTGATTTAGTAAACCGGTGACCTATTGAAAACAATAGTCACTTTTTATTAAAGAACAAGCAGATGTATTTTAAAAAGATTAAGAACGCTGCTAGAGTAAGGATATAGGAGCTCGGTTACCTCAATGCAATTATCGCTAAGACACTTGTGACCATATCCATTACGCAAATGTTAAACTTGTTAATGCGCTGTATTACACAATCAATAAACAAATAAAAATTGCTTTGTGTTTCGTTAATTAATGAGGATACAGTTACATCTTTTTTAGTATTTATTTATAATTACTATGTATTTTACCATGATTTATCATTTAGTTGTTTTTTTTTATAACTAAAATAATAAAGTTAAAATTCGGTTTAGTTTTTAATATTTTCGATCTTTTTGAAAATTAAGTAATTAAAATTTATGCTATCAGATCTCAGTTTTAAGGCAACATCTGTTTGCTAAAATTGTCGTATCAGTATTTTATTTAGAACGTTCATTTTTTTTAATATTGGCTTATTTTTGTTCTTAAATTGTCGGATTTAATAAAAATATGAATAAAGAAAGTATTGATGTTATTTCTAATTATTAAATAACAATTAATTTCGATGACTCTCTAAAATTGTCAAGAAATGCGTAACATTTTCAGACAAATTGCTGTTGACTACTCCAGCGATGTTCAATTACATGCTTAGCCTAACCTGCATTAGAGTATTGCTTAGATATTTTTCCTTAGTATTAAGAATGTTTACCCAAATAAACAAACCTATTACATGAATGTCATTTTTTGTGCCAAGTTTTGCAAACGATTCATATAATTTTCATAAAAATGCACTAATGGTTCGAAATGATGTATCTGTTTCCAGTTTTGCGGTTTACAATCTTTATCAATAACAATCTAATTTTGTTTAATATCCAAACACATTTTTGTAAAGTAAAGACCAATATAAATTTCCTTATAATTATAAATGGCTAGAAAATATATAATGAAAACAGAAACTCGCAATCCTTTTTAAAATAAAATGCAACTGTTGTGGCAGTTTGTAAAAAATGTCGTTTTTTATGTAACATTTAAAATATGTAGAAGTTTAATAGTTTTTTAATCTTTACCACGTGAAGCCTTAATGATAAATATTAACTTAGTCCAAAATGTCCTTAATATGTCTCGACTTTCAATTAGCATATTTTGTTAAGATATTGGCTTGTTTCTACTGTCCGTCATTTAAGTAATATTTATAAATCACTATGGACATTTTATAGCAACTCAAAATCAAACCTATGGTTATTTGGTCCCGAGGTTGCGCTTAATGCTACGGTTGCTTACTTTGGATTGTCGAAATCGAACATTGTAAAACTTTATGGGACCATTGCCATTCACATGTTCATGGACTTGAACCTGGATCTATTTCAACCAGCACAGGACTGGAGAAAGCGTTATACATTCTACTACTCTGGCGTTTGAATTGAGCAATGCTGTATAGTCAATTGATTTGCAATCCTCAAATATCAGTATCATACGTATAGGTAACCAATTCTGAAATCAAACATGAGAGAACAGTTGTACAATCCTAGCACACACAGCGTTCATACATTTTGATTTTGAACGAATAACACGCTGATCGAAAAGCTTGCGAGAGATGGATGTTGACGAAAGTTTTCTGGCATGACAGAACAGTACCAGCATACGACAGAGTCGCCTGTCAGAAATGGTTGGAATACATTCGAACCATTCTACCAACAGTAACTACATTCTGTGTGAAGTGTACGAAGTTAGATGACCGATGCAGATGGTGTGGGGAGATGGGCGAGACATTAGCATGAGACAATGAATTTGATTGACAATGAACTTTAATTCTCACATGATGTTTGCATCGTTATTGTATCAAAAAAAATCCTTACACTTTTGAGTTGTTCGTATTTATTTAGAGTTGTAGTGTCGGTCTATTTTCGTTGGTTAACAGTTAGTGCACACATTCATTGCTTTGCTTATCAAAATTATCCGAACACAATCGACATTTCTTTTCAAACGTTTTTATTGAAACACGTCGAATTCTACAACTCATGTGTCTATCAACAGTCTTGTCCCATTCGCAAAAATCAAAATAAATCGTTTTACTCTTTTGTGTTGTTCGTATTTATTTAGAGTAGTAGTGTCGGTCCATTTTCGTTAGCTAACAGTTAGTGCACACATTCATTGTAGGCAAGTCAAATTAGATCAAAATTAGCCTCAACCCGCAACAAATTACAACAGAAGCGAAACTTACTTTTTTATCTATAATGATTGCTTGTACACAGAAAAAAAGTCCTCAAAAATCCAATGATGGGAAAGTGCTTAAAATCAAGTGTTTCCATGGTAACAATCAGGAAATGTATAAACGCATGTGTTTCTTATAAAAAATCATTATATATTTGTTAACGATAAAGCTTAAGGTATAAAATATGTCATCAAACAGAAAATTGAGTAATTATGCCCCCCATAGGCGGAGGGATATTGTTTTGGCGTTGTCCGTCCGTCCGTCTTTCCGTCCGTCCGTCTTTCCGTCCGTCTGTCCGGAGACATATCTTGGAAGTGCTTGGGCGGATTTCATTGAAACTTGGTTTGAGTATATATATGGATAACAGGATGATGCACGCAAAATGGCATTGTACAACATCTGTTAATAACGGAGTTATGGCCCTTTGTATCTCGAAAAAAATGCTTTTTTGAGTGTCAAATATAACATTTTGTGTCCAGAAGCATATTGGCTGGGGATATCAATTCAACGAATTTGCTTGTTGATATTCAGATGAAATGATCAAGGTTAACTTGATAATTTGCATATTAATGAATATTAATGAGACCGATTAAAAAACGATGTCAGTCCAACATTAAATCATTCAATAAACAAAATTGCAGTTTAACTAAAAATTGATTTTTGTTACGCATAATTATGTTACATCCCATAAAATATCTTTAACAATAATTGCCGCTGGTATTCATTTGTACAATTAATGTTTAATAATTCAACTTATTATGCAATAATATACATGCTCTGTACCTATAATAATAAGTGTAAAAATAAGTGACATTATCAGTGTATGATAATTACTTCGAACATCATAATCGATCCGTTAATACTAATAGATGCTGTCAAAAAACGAAATTTAATACAGTATTGAAACAGAAACTAATTGCACTTAATTAATTTATTAATGAATTGCAATTGCAATAAATGTAATAATAGCACACACTTAAACGATGCAAAATTTTGTATCACTTATACAGTTACATAAAACATATTATTCCTGCATTGTGTCCTCAGATAGTTCATCCCTGTTGCTGCAGCTTAAGCCATGGCATTCCCCACATGCTGTTGTACAATGTAGTCCGCATTTTTTTGCATGCACATCTACTGGAGTCACAATTTTGCTTACAGCAGCAACGAATAAGTTTCAGTAGTCTATCAGGAGCTGCTGGTAAAGTCATTCTTACTGGAATGAGTTTATTATTGACTTCAATCCAGCCCCATTCAACTTGGGAAAGGTTTCTTCCCAGCCACGAATGCACTTGAAGATATACTCTATAACTATTACAGCAGTCTTCCTAGTTTGGACTTTATTAAAAAACTTTAAGAATCTTAAATGATCCAAACCTTGATCTGGCATTCCACCATACACGCTTGCGATTAAAGCTTCACCAGCATATGCACTATCCTCGTGTAAGGAATTCATCAAACACACACTACATTGATGTCTGAAAGTCGCATCTGTCTTGACTTTCTTCAATACACTCCCCTTTCCAATTTCATACATTCTAGAAGTGGTATAACAGCCGGTAAATGCGTGCACAAATAGTATTAGCTTGCAAACATCACTTCCATTTACTTTCATGTGTTCTTTTATGTCCAATATCTTCTTAACTTTCTGTGAAGCTTTAGTATCAGAGGTGAAGAAGATATTGTTTGCATCTATTTTTGCATGAGCACAAAGCAACACTAGCAGATCAGTGTCTTTAACTATGACAACAACATCAGATTTGTTTGCTTCCAAACGTACGAAATTGTGTCCTAAGAAAACTATCCTCCACAGGGTCCAGATTCCCATATAGAGTTAGCTAGGGAAGGTTTCTGAGCTTCGCGCATTAATCTCGACGAATCAAACAAAGAAGCTGGATGGCTACACAGTTAATATTTGAAAACTTCAGAGGAATTTTCCAAAGGCAAATCTGACACTATCAAGAGCCTTTGAAAAAGAAGCTGTGGA
Organism: Dreissena polymorpha; assembly: GCF_020536995.1. Lineage (NCBI taxonomy): Eukaryota > Metazoa > Mollusca > Bivalvia > Myida > Dreissenidae > Dreissena > Dreissena polymorpha. The sequence goes on along the minus strand of NC_068355.1, from coordinate 5,477,031 downwards.
TCAGCTTGTATTCCATCTTCATCTATTTTTACCGAATTCTTTGTTCCTAGGGTAACAGATTTGTTTGACTTCTTGAATGAATAGCTTAAAACACTTTTGCTTTTCATTTCTTCAATAACTAGCAAACCCAACTCCTTTGCCATATCGACATTGACACGTTCATCTGCTTCAACAACAGTTTCAATATTTCTTAGATCAGGCTCATTTGTTAAAGGATTTCTATATCGCAAGAAAGAAACAAAGGTATCAATATCTTTGATGTCACGTTCAATCCTTGCATTGTGGGTGTCTTAATGCTGCTCATTGGTCTCGTATGTCTGACCTGTAAATTATTGCATGTACGTTCATCTTTTAACTGAATTGAAACAAAATATCTTACACAGCTTCACAATTCTGAAATTTTGAGCTATTGTATGTCCATTGCATTGATTCATGCCAGTGCAGAACAGAGCTGTAGCAAGTAATTTACACTGTGTGGGCACTCAAGAGAAGAGAACAGAATTTAGTCTATAGATACATTTTGTGACTGTCAAACACATTCATTTACTGTATTCGCATTGTTACATGGTTGTGTCAAGTTTACAAATATATGATACTATGGTACACTATGGTACAGATAAGAAATTCTGAACCAGGACAAAATATCGTTTGCATCGTTATTGTATCAAAATAAATCCGTTTTATACGTAACACTTATGTGTTGTTCGTATTTATTTAGAGTAATATTGTCGGTTTATAGATAACATTTTCGTTCGCTAACAGTTAGTGCACACATTCATAGATTTGCTTATCGTATAATATTAGCTGAATAACCGAACACAATCGAAATTTCTTTTCGAACGTTTTTATTGTGGTATTAATTATACAACTGATGTGTTCAGTAACAATCTTTTCCCACCATACGCAGAAACTGGCATTTTGGCGAGTGCTGGTATTGTTCTAGCCAGGAATCATCGGATGACACCGCATTTGCAGCGATCGTGTTGATTCAGGAGACCCAATGTTTTGAGTCGCTCAATATAGATTTCCATGTATCTGTGTGATGTGCACAAAGCTCATCCATGTTTTGACAGTAATAACAAACAAAGCCTTCAAGTACGTTGTTCTGTTAGAAATGCTCTTGACCAAACGATACTCTGCTTTCGATTGCAACAAAACGCTGTTAACAGTATGAGCCCGCCAAACCTAGTAACATAAGTCATGTCTCTTCAACTACATGTACAATACCCCGTCTGACCATGTATATCACATGTGTTCACTTATATTCAAGCAAACATGCTATGCCAGCTTTGATTTGCAATCCTCAGATATCAGTATCATACGTAGAGTAAACTAATTCTGAAATCAAACAATTACATGAGAGAACAGTTGTACCATCCTAGCCCACACAGTGTTCATACATTTTGATTGATTCAATTTGCATTGCATACATTCGTTAAAACCTTTCGCTACCATACAAACGTGTGTAAGCGTTACAGAAACACAATCAGAGCTAGGACTTGAACCTAGAGCTCCTTCTGCAAGAGAAGGCGTTCTACCTTGAACAACTCTGATTATATGAACTGATCATCACTGCATCCACAATCAATTTTGTGGCAAGACATGAATGTGCTGACAGAAAACCAAGCTTTCAAAATTGCCAATAAAGAGTTTTTCACAGCATCTGACCTGTTATGTAGGCTGAGTACTAAAAATTGTCATATATTCCTCTATAGTCATGTATACAAAAATAATCTGAACCAAGACATGATTGAGCTTGCTAGCATACACACATAATAACCTTCACAAATATTGACACTGAAACAAGAATGCAGATGCATATAAATCTGAACCAAGAATTGGCTTGTGGTTGTGCTTGCTAGCTCACATCACTGTCAGGTGCGTTCAAATAAACTTTAGTAAAAAGACATTTGCATGCCTGCCAAATAGCACGAGTTTCCATTTTTTTGTGTAAATACCTTTTTCCATCATTCTCAACCATAACCGGTTATGTGGGATTTACATCAAAATTCTCAAATATACCTTCACTGATCAGAAAAAAAGACCTGAAACAGAATAACATATGCAACAAGGTTTTTTTGTAGATAGAAAAATGTTAAAAGAGTGAACGCATGTTCTTTTGTGATTCATACGGTGTTTCAAATTCTGATTCAATCAGAGCTAGGACTTGAACCTAGATCTCCTTCTGCAAGAGAAGGCGTTTTTCCTTGAACAACTATGATTATATGAACTGATCCTCACTGCACACGCAATCAGTTTTGTGGCCAGACATGAATGAGCTGACAGAAAACCATGCTTTCAAAATTGCCAATAAAGAGTTTTCTCAAAGCATCTGACCTGTTATGTAGGCTAAGTACTAAAAATTGTCATATATTCTTCTATAGTCATGTATACACAAAAAATCTTAACCAAGACATGGTTGTGCTTGCTAGCTCACACACATAATAACCTTCACAAATATTAACACTAAAACAAGAATGCAGATGAATATAAATCTTATCCAAGAATTGGCTTGTGGTTGTGCTTGCTAGCTCACACACAATGTAAGGTGCGTTTAAATGAACTTTGGCAATGCCTGCCAAATAGCAAAAGTTTCCATATTTTGTGTAAATACCTTTTTCCATCATTCTCAACCATAACCGGTTATGTGGGATTTACATCAAAATTCTCAAATATACCATCACTGATCAGAAAAAAAGACCTGAAACAGAATAACATATGCAGCTAGGTTTTTTGTAGAGAGAGAAATGTTAAAAGAGTGAACGCATGTTCTTTTATGATTCATACAGTGTTTCAAATTCTGATTCAAGATGAAATATTTGTGTGCAATACATGTACATTTTTGTTAAATTAAAAGACCTATTATTTGGGATTGACTTGCAAAATCTCATATCTAACTGTGTGTTAAACTGCCTTACATAACAGATTGTTGTGACCCAACATTCACATGTTGGCAATAAGCAGAATTGATTATAGATTATTTTGGACACGAAATGTGCTTGCTTATAAGATTTTAAATGGATAATTTTGCATTATATGGCCAAAATATCAAAAGTAAGCCTATATAGAAATATGATGACAAATCAGTGCATATGTTTTATGTCATATTCATTGAAATGTAAATTCTGGTCAGAAAGTGTTCAACTTATGAAATGAGATAAAATATTCAGTCACTGTGTTACAAGATAATACTGAGTGTTCTTTCATTCTACAAATCAACTTTGTATGGCAGAGTTTGATGTGTACAAATAACCTCGAGTCAAGAAAAGTCTGATGCAACTAAGCAAACGAAACAAAACATATCAAGTTCTAACCTGACTTCTTTTCCACAAAACAGAAGTGGTCACAATCATGAATAAAAGAACACATTTTACTTCGATTATATCAGTTTTAGTACTCAAATCAAAACACCAGATGTAGTTCAACTTTCTTTGTTAACCTTTGTGATTTGTGCATTTCACAAATTCATACTATGTTATGAAGGCTTTAATTTAGAATTTGCAAATATGGGAAATGATTAGAAGGACTGACCTGACTGAGGGTTGTGCGGTTTTGATTGTTACAGTGTTTTACTACTCATACTATAATGAGCGGTATGACTAGATACCAAAAACAGTACTGTTTCCACGAAAACAGTAACATGTACCGAAAACAGTGTTATATTTTATGAAAACAGTGAATATTAAGAAGAAAACAGCGCTTTTTCCTATGCCTGGTTTAAAAAAGAATAGTTGTTTAAAGATATTTCAACATATATGTTAAAACTTTTTAATAAAATTTATTTATATTAAAAATTCCACATTCAGTTTTTTTTATAGGAAAACAGTAAAATGTACGCCCGAAAACATCGAACAAATATACGAAAACAGTATGTATTCAACATGTAAGTAAGAAATAGATATCGATATTACATAACCAATACTATTTTATTCATTTGTAATGAAGTTATTTATTTCAAGAAACCAAAACCAGCATAGCAAATGGGTGACTATCGGATTTGAACGTTCATTGTATTAACGACCAATATCACGTGCATGTAAAATACCAAGTCGTATACTCCAGATGACCTTATAGATCAGCAATATGGGCAAAAATATGCATGTTTATGTGTATATAATTATAACTTTAATCATTAATAAATTATAATTTATATAATGAGATTGCTTTAAAATAATTATTACAAGAAATTGAATGGTCAATGCAGGTTGTATAAAAAACAACTGAAAAAGCACTGAACAAAACTTAACGTGTTTATTTTTTTAGCCAATTTTTTTTGTACAACTTTTCTATAATTAGCATCACGTAATGAATAGTTGAGAACAATAATCTGAGTCTTTCACATTTTATATTTTCTTTTTAATTTATTTGCAATTTAGTAGAAATAATTTCACATCAGTTATTCTTGTACAGTACAGAAAGTTACTTTAAAATAAACAAAATATCCAACCTATGATTTCTTTGTTTGTTCGTCAGTCGTTGTCAAACGCCTTCAACTGTTTGTATAAATATAGGGGTGCATTACGTTTTTTGGAGTGTAAAGTAATTGTCACAGTTATCTGTCAGGTGTGAAACCATTGTTTAATACCGGTATACGTGGTTTTTAATCCATTGCCCTAAGGGATTTATCTGCAAAGTTTTATTACCTTAATCCGGTCATAAAAATGATTGATCGAAGTGACACCAGATAAGTGAATATAGGGAAGAAATCTGGTAAAATAGCGCTTTAAAAGGTACTGTCCGAAAAGTAAGAATCACAAAAAGTATGAAGCGAATACATAGCGGTATTATTTTATACCTTATTCTGTGATTATTTATAGACTTGTGACTTCAAAGCTGTTGTCTTAATTGTCGTTTGCGATCAGCACATGTTTTAAACTTTTAAACACGGTCCGGTACCGAACGTCATATTATGCATCTTATTATGATATGTTATTTATTTCCAGATTGTCTTTATGTAAAACATTTATGTTCGTTTTTAATTTAATTTTGTCTACCAGAAATACCAATATTTAAAATGTGTTTAATAATAAAATATATATTTTGATGATGTATTCTTTTATATTACCATTGACTTTATTACATGTACCGTACAACGGTAACCTAAACATATTTGAATCTTCGCTTAAATGCGTAATGAAGTAATCATATATTAAAACGTGATTTAACAGAAATATCACGATGTAAAGGTGCTAATCTAACTGTCTTCGGTAAATGTACTGTTTTCGGTATATGTCCTCGTATTGATAAAAAATGCTTCCATTTAAAAACAGCAATAAAATGCTTTTCGTAAAAAATAAATAATGCATATAAAGCATCATTTAAATGCGCACTTGAGTAAACAGAGTTGGCACGAAAAACCCGCCGGGAAAACCCCGTTTTTCCCGCCCGGGCAATACTCTGAAAGTGGACAATAATGGGCAATACAGGGCAATACTAATTTTTCTTCATTTAACATGCAGTTGTAATTGTTTTTTATCATCCTTACTTCTCTGCCAGCCTATGATGTAGCACTATCTGTAGCTTTGCTCACTTGCCCTGCCTTAGAACATTTTAGAAGATAAGTTTTTAGTCTTTCAATTTTGGCACTCACTTCACATGAACATGCTTTACACTTGGTTTCAGCCTTATTTCCTTCTGTGATTTTATCATAAAATCCCCAAATAGGATCTCTAGTAGGTTTCATGTTTGTGCAGAGTATAAAGAGCTACAATAACAGTAATTAAACTTTAAAGTCAGAATTGATAATAAGGGATCATTGAAGAAATACTGTTTAATATTGAAACACAATTAACAGGAATCTGTCACTTACTGTTGCAATCGCAAAGCATGTTTTTACAGTTTATGGGAGGGCCCTAATTGGCACTTGTCTGTGCATTTTTTATGGCCCCTAATAGACAGTTAGAGGGCCTTTTTCTGGCCCTAATAGGGCCCTTATGTGGCCCAAATAGGTCCAATATTTTCAAAGTGGCCCAGTGTTATTGTTAGTTGTACAAACTGTGTGAGTGTCATAAATGATGACACAAAACTGTGTCAATAATTTAAAAGACTAATTTGGGGCAGGAGTCTTAATGCAACATGAGATCAACTAAATTATTTGAATGATAACAAAAAGATGTATTACATGTATAATCCCTCATGTCTCTACCCATTTCCCTTTTCCTTCATAAATACCATTTTGTTACATATCCTATCATTATTTTAGAAAAATAATGTGAGTTAATAAAATGTAAATCAGATAAAACACAGATACCAAGTTATACCCAGTATTGTCCATAAAGACCATTAAATTTAATTTTATTTACGTAAAAGTAAAGTATTATTAGGATTCCAAACTTTCCACAGGATGTAGTTGGTTAAAATTAAACAAATAGTTTCTAATTATTAATAATAAATGGATATGTTTTTATAGAGACTAATAATTATATAATTTATATAATTGTGTAATATCTTTATTACCCAGCAAAGCCCATCAAAACCATCCAAAACAAACACAAAATGAATTTCACTTTTTTTGAAGAAAAAAAGTAATTAATAGCATGCATCCACATGAAGTAGAAGTTAATGTGTAAATAATAGAATATAATTGCTAAAATTAATAGTTTTTTTCTGTTATGTACTAAGAGAGAAAATTATTGGCGTTTTTTGTCATTGTAATACTCGATCTATATATCGACTTTACTCGCCGCGCAATTTCTTTATTTAGGGGGCACTTCTCCGGGTCTTTGATTCTGACAGGAGGGCATTTCTCCGCCCCCTATTTTTCAGCAAGAGGGCAGTTCTCCGCCCACTAAAAAACAGTGAGGGGGCTTTTCTCCGCCCATTTAAAAACCGTGAGGGGGCAGTTCTCCGCCCAGCGAGAATTTTTTGAGGGGGCAGTTCTCCGGGGGGGGGGGGCACCTATCCTAGAGCCTGTTTTCACATGAATAAGAAGTTGACAATGTAACTAGTATTTAAAAATTGTAAATAGATATGTTCTTTTAATATGAACAAACTCATTATTATCGTATAAGTTATACAACATTGCAATATCTTTATTACCCAGTATTGCCCACTATTGCCCAGTAAAACCCGGGTTTTCCCAGTTTTACCCGCCCGGGCCGGTCAATACAATAAAACCCGGGTTTTATGCCAACCCTGGGAGTAAACATTCATTAAAATCATAGTTTAATGCCACTATCACGATGTAAAGGTGGGAAATCTAACTGTTTTCGGTACATTTTACTGTTTTCGAGAAAACAGTGCTGTTTTCGGTATCTAGTCATACACCTATGATGAGATGAATTGTTCCACACTTTTGAGTAAATCTGCACTGCACATAATATGGTCTCAGACATGCCTGCAATATAGCCAAAATTTCCAATTACATCTGAAAATGTTATGTAGCATTTACTTCTAAAATCTCAAATATACTTTCTATAGGCATTGATCAGAAAAATGACCTGAATGAGCATGTACACTTGTGCATGTCACAAATTCATACTATGCCACACTGTTAATATGCATTGAAATGATTTTGGAATACATTGCCAAAGTTTCCAGATTTCTGTGTTAATACCCTTTTTTATTCACTTAACAACAAACATGTTATGAAGGCTTTACTTTAGAATTTGCAAATATGGGAATGATTAGAAGAACTGACCTGACTGAGGGTTGTGCGGTTTTGATTCTTACAGTGTTTTTCTACTCATAATATAATAACATAAAATGATCCACACTTTTGAGTGAATCTGAACCAGGGTTGGCATATTGACCGGTCAATTGAGTATTGACCGGGCCGGTGGTCAATACCAAATTAAAACAGGTCAATACTGGTCATTACTGATCGAGTGAAAATTGTAGCATTTAAACATCACAAAGGAGATATTTTATATTAATCAATAATTCAGGGTTGTCATTATGATTGTAAACAAAGGATTTTTTTGGAAAAGTAACCGATTCGGCCGGGTGTCAAGGGGGCCACCTAGGCCCCCTTGTAGGTCCAGGGCAAGGCCCTGGTAGGGAGGTCAGGTGGGCGAAGCCCTCCGACCGAAAACGAATTATAGACATTTTAGGGACAAAATACTGCTATTCTCAGAGCATAAAAAGTTAAAATGAGGTCTAAAAAGAATAGCGAATTTTAAGATTTTCACATTTTCAGTATACTGTACAATGTAAAAACATATTATATTGATAGATCTTTGCATGTTCCAATAATATCCATTACCCGATAATCCAGTATTATTACGATTTCTTTTTTTAAAAACCAAATTACGCCCAATGTTGACGATGAATGTCGTCCGCCATTTAGTGCAAGTGCATATACAAATTGAATTGTGGGATTAGGAAATTCCGATTGAACATGCGTGAATCACGTGACGCGATTTGAGAGCATTGAGAACCGTTTATATTTAGTAATAACGACAAGTCAAACAGTCAATCTAAACTGTTACATGTACGGTACCTCCTTTCAGAAAAGTTTGCGAAAGTGAAAGTGGATTTCTGAAAATAAAAACGCGCCTTTCTTTAAATTTTACCGAGTACTTTTCATTCCGGATCGTGGTATAACTTGTCAGATCATTCATGCATGTAGACCTATATGTATGCATAGTTTGGCAATCTCAAAACACGTTAGTTACCTACTTATTACATTATGTGTTATGACCATTTGTATAACAAAATGCATTATTTAATTAAAGTATTTTCAAATGCGTATAATTAAATGTGTTATCCGAAATCATTTTCAGATTTCATTATTCATGGAAAATTAAGAAAATTCTAGCAACAGAGACACATTTCTCGTGTTTTTCATGTACAGATTAAAATCATGCCAAAGTTAGACTTCATGTATAACATCACGTCATTCTTCCTTGGAGAAAGCGTGGACTTTAATATTTAGATGCTGAATAACAACTTCGTAGCGCAGAGGTCGCATGGTAGAAAATCAGAGAGCATTTTTTAATATGATTTTTTTAATATGTGGAAACTTTTTCTCTAACTAAAAAAACTAGTTAATTACGCTCTACAGTGCAGCATTTGTTGAGATACGGTCAGTAATAATCTGTCAAATGTACAGCTATTTGATACAATTTCACGTGGAGTCGGCGTGTATTCGGCTGCCCGAGCGCTGATTGGTTGACGTTCTTACCAAGAAGAATTTGATTGACAGCTGAAAAAAATCAATATTGGCCACTCGCTGAGAAATTCATTGAAAACAGTAGCTCTTAGGCGGAGTTAATGGACTGACTGAATGACCGGGCGTCGCTCTACTATAGTACGTTTATTCCTCGTCAATTATTTTAGGTTTGCATGATACAAACTTCCGATCGCAATTTTAAAGATTCGGGAAAAACAACCGATTTTCTGGCGATTTTAACCGATGAGTTCGATCGGCAATCGGTTAATAATGACAACCCTGTAATTGTTATGTAATTTATCAACTTTTTTTTAGTTATATATTGTAAAAAAATCTTTAAAGCTGTAAAAAGTACTTCTTTATTATTTATGGTAACGGCCTCAAATACATAAGGACTAAGGCAATATCTTTATCTCAGTGCATCACATATGTTATAAAAGTATTATTACTATTGTAGTTACCATAGTATTTCACTTATCTATTGATATATCTATTTGATAAGCAGATGGACAATCAGAACTCTTGTGTTATCTAGGGTCATAAATTTGGCCCCTAGGCCTTAATTGGTAATAAAATGCATGCAGTGTTATGTCTCTGATATTGACAATGAAGCAAATCTGCCCTTAGGCTATTACATATCTTTCACACAAAAGGAGATTACTTGCTATTAATTTAATAGTTACTTCTAATTTGTCTCATTTCTGTATTAAGAGTGTTTTTCCTTTCATATTTAAAAGTTCAATTGGTATTCAAATCAATAAGCAATCAAAGTTCTTGATTTTGCCAACAAATAATGTTTTCCAATTGTGGGTCTACTCTAGTCTCTTCTTTTCAATTAATTTTTCTATTAAAGTCACTATAACGCTCAAAATCAACGAAATCTACACACCCGGAATTAATTGTGGCCACAAATAAATAAAAACGAGCATTTTGTATCTACAAAAATCTAAGTAATCATACCACATCTAGCGTTGAAATTTTGGCTATTGCTATAAGGAACACTGATTGTTAAGGTGTTAACTTTATTTTACGAAATACTTAACCAAACTTTCGTTGATTTTGAGCGCTATAGTTACTTTAATAAATATTTATTATGTTTTTTTATTTTTATATCAATGGAAAATAAAAGATTTTTCACTATTTTGTTTAAAAAGTATTTAAAGAAATCTAGGCAAGAATACATGAAAAGTAAGGGTCGTGTCAAAAGGTGCCATTTAAGGCCCTATTATTAGTTTTGGGTGCCCCAACCTGTATACATGTGTAGGTGAGAAGACTGTGAGAAGACTGTGGGGACAGTGGGCATGAGGAACAAATCATACGCTGTAACTGACAGATTCTTGTTGAATCAAGCACAAAATTATCTGAGCATTCATAATTCATTAGAATTTAAAAAAAAAATTCAATCGACCAGAAAAATCCAATTGACAAACTTTGACTAATTTGCAAAATTTTGAGAGATTGGCCTACTTATTACATGAACAGGTATAAAATAGTGGGTATTAATAGCTAGCTGAAGACATTATTGGCAACATGTCTGTTTAATTTGTATTATCAATATTGTTTAATTTGGCATGGAATATTAATCAAAATGGGGGTAAAGTTAAATCGACCAGTATTGACCAGTAATGACTACTTTGGGAGTATTGACCAGGGCGGTTTTAACGGATTAAAACCAGAGGCGGTCAATTGGTGCCAACCCTGATCTGCACTGCACATAAAATGGTCTCAGACATGCCTGCAATATAGCCACAATTTCCATTTATCTGTTTTTTTTCATTCACTTCAATCTGAAAAAATGTTATGCTGGCTTGAATTTGCAAATATCTACACTATAGGCAATGATTAGAAAATTTGACCACAGGAGTTTGAAATTCTATCCATAAAGCTAATCTAATGGCTAAATAAAACAAGAGGGCCATGATGGCCCTGTATCGCTCCACTGTTTTTTTATGCGAAAAAAAACGCGCAATGCGCATGGGTTGAAATGTACTCAAGCATGTGACTTTCTCTGTCCATCCCTCGTCCCACTGGGCGCTTAAAGTTGGAAGGGTGAGCATTTTTATAGATAGATAGATAGATAGATAGATAGATGTTTATTCAGGAAAAAAGGCAATATGCCCATCATTCCGCATGCAACACATGACAAAGAAATATACAACCGTTTAATGGTGAGATATGTTGCATCATGTTAGATATCTGCATATATATATAGATATAGATACATTTTGATTGTGAAGATGCAATAAAAAGATAAATAAACGTTTGGAAGCAATGGAAGGAGAAAAAAAAAAATATAGCGTGTATTTGTCTTAGACCAGGGTTATTGGGTCATTTCGGAGAAAAATGTAAGTTCTAGTCTAATGAAATGTAACTAGAGTTTATGTATTAAAAAGTGTAAATTTAAATATGAACGGTATATTTAGTATATATTTGACACACAAAGTTGAGTTAACCAAAAATGGATATTAAATCTAGGTAGCCTTTTTTTTTGGGGGGGGGGGGGGTTAGATTGTATATTCCTTGTTAGAGAGCCAAAAATATAGAAACACTCACGTAGGCATTCTATAGGGTTTGATTTCAGGTACATGCATTTATCAGTAAAAGTTATTTACATATATATTTACATACATGTTTAACAGTTTACAAAATAACATTTGTTATTTACACACACATACACACACGCTTATATATATATATATATATATATATATATATACACATACATATACATATATATATATATATATACACACAAAGTATCATATAGTATTTTTACAACGTTGGTGATGTAATTGGTGCATGTGTATTTTGCGATTGATGTTGGTGTTGTGTAGCCTTTCATGTTCAAGCTCATAACATTGTGTACACACCGGTCTTACTGATAACGAAGTGACGTCACCATCGATGTATAGAATGAGCTCATAACGATATTAATATCCGATATATCAACTCGTGCTTCCGTTACACAATCGATTTATAATTGGAGAAATCATCAAATGTGTCTGGAAATAATCGGATTAACTACCGTCGTGGATACAGTTAAATGGATTTTATCATGGTAAGTCAACGTTGTAAGTGTGGTACAGTTTTACAAGCTTGACAACCTAACCCGAAATCAAAACGTTAGGTTGAGGCGCATGTGTAAAATTGACCAACTTAGGTCTGCTCATGACTCATGTTAGTAGCAATAACCACTGATTTTGAAAATTGAAATAAACCCAGTAAAATTATACATTTTCTGATAGATATTAGTAAACCATTTCTAAATATGTATGGTTTGTCTATCTTACATTGTCTAAAGTAATGTTAGTGAATGCGGAAACATTGAAAAATCCCATGTGTAAAAATTGTCATTTTTCATTTTTTCAAAATAGTCAACCTGGGTGTATAATTTGTTTAAAATAATGATTTAAGAACACATTTTTTATCCAAACTTTTAATTATTCATTACAGATACATTTCAGCTATGTTAGATGTCCTTGCAATTGGATGGTCCGGCAGGATTCTGGTCTGAAACACGTTACCCCCCACCAACCCAGGACCCAAAAATTCCTGAAATAGACAATAAAAAGTTGATTTTTCTAAATTGCAAATGTGCATGTGATTCAATATCACAGTTGAAATAATGTACAACAAAACAAGAATAAATGTTGAAAAAACAAAAACTTATTTGGTTAGTATTTATAAAAAAAACATTATCCAAAACATGTACAACTGCCCCACCCACCCAATACAAATGTGATACAACCTGGTATTTAAGAACATTTTCTAAGTAATATTATTTCTCTTAAACAAAATTTTATTTATGAACAAGCAGTTAAATTGAACAGGAAAAACACTTACGGTTGAATATGCAGCCAGTAATCTGAATTCTTATCCAAAATTCTGATATGTCGGTTGATTAGGAATGGCAGCACCAGGAATTCTGAAAGATCGACAATGCATTGCTAAATTAAATCTTATATACTTTTGTAAGATGAAACAGAAACACTATTTGTTAGAATAGTTTAACACACCTATTAAAAAAAGATAAACATATAATAAAATAATTAAAAAAATATTATAATAATAATTATAATTACTGTAAGAAGTTTCGAACTCATAATAGGCGAATGTATGTAACAGCTCAATATCTTTAAACAACTTCTTGGATTTAGTAAATCATTGTCGATACATTAATTAAGAGCTTGTTTTCTTCATGAAAGGAACTCCAAAGATGCTGAAATATAATAGTGCACTGCATGCAAATATTAATTAAGTGATACTGACAAACTGAAAGAACAGAACATTTAACCGCAAATGTTTTCTACAAGCTTTTACTGATTCAATGTTTCTTTTTTCAAAGTTTGCTAAAAATCATGCTGAGATCAAAATTAGCCAATTGTAAGGGCATTTAATATTTCATCCATTTAAGTCATCTTTTTAATGTAGCGCCATATGATGAAATAACTGGAATTCCTTTGCCAACTGAAGTAATTTCCAATTTAATTTTAATAGTAATATTAAAATTAATAATAAGATGCAGTCACACATACTGTTCAGAGGCGTATTTAGGTGGGGGGCTAGGGGGCTAAAGCCCCCCCAGCTGGCTGGCTAGACACGATTTTTAATAAAAATGAGCCCCTTACAGTTTCAATCCACTTGTGTATTTCCTGTCATATGTCCCTTATAAAGCCATAAACAGCTGTCGTTTTGTGTGATTAGCCCCCAGGCATGTGTACAGACGATCTAACCTTCGTCAGCTAAAGTGAACGCTTCATTGACTGTAAGTAATAAACTGCGCTATTTGATTGGCTGAAGAAGATACATTCAACTAATGAAATTCATCCATACATTTAGCTATAGATAAATGCTTACAAATGGCTGCCGCATAAGACTTGTGAAAAACAATATTTCAATTTGTAGCAATTAAAGAGTTTAGACGAACACAATGGACAATCATTATTTTTTCGGTAATTTCTTTGATGAATTTAGTTGGTATTAGCTCTTTAGAGTGATAATCCTTTTGAGTAACAAGTTATTGCCAGTGAAATTAAACTGCACACTCAAAGCGGGTATATACGATTTTGTCAAATATTTATGAATTTATATAAAATGTGTAAAAAACTTATTATATATACATTTCAATATAAATTAAAATAAAAGTTAAGAAGAACATGTGTCGATGTGAATCTAAACTTAGTTTAACGGTTTATTTGAGTTCCTGCAAAGATATCTATTCATACTACACACGAACACTAACTCCAATCCTAATACAAAGACGAATGCTTCGGTTATTGTAGGAAAATATGTACGTCACAATCGGCTCGGGGCGCTAATTTGTCTTTGCTGCATTTTATGAAATTCGGCTTTAATGTATAATTTTTCTTGCCTATTTTGTGTTATTGTAACATATTTTATAAATATATTACAATTAAACACATATAAAAGATCGTATATACCTGCTTTAATGAATGGCATTTTTTTGTTGTTTTGATTTAGTTATTTTACAAATCGGGCTAACTGCTTTGATGTTCATCCATAGTTTTTAAAATTAAAAAAGACTCAAAAATGAAGAATTACTTTGCTATATGAAACTAAATCATTTTCTTAAAGCGTGACAACATCGAGGCAGCAACACCCGAATTAAACTTCACAAGAAACCTAACGACTCCCTTTGTTGACACTTTTGTGAACGAAATGGACACCCAATTCAGTGATTTGCAGACTAAGGCAGCCATGGGATTGAAGTTTATACCTGAACAAATGTGCTCCTCATCCGTCAGTGCTGGTGACCTTGAATGGTTCAATGATGATCTCCCTTCCCCTCAGTCCCTCCCTGCCGAGTTGCACTTTTTAGGGCAGGCTAGGTGGAAAGGTGTACCCAACCCACCTACTTCCCTTCAGGGCTCTGTTGCACATTGTGATTCCCAGCTGTACCCCACCATTTACACTGTTTTGTCCATATCATGTGTGTTCCCTGTCGCATCATGCGAGTGTGAAAGGAGTATCAGTGCCCAAGGACTTGTTAAGACAAAACTAAGATCATCAATGGGTCAGGACAGGTTGTCCGCTGTGTGCCTGCTTTCCATTCATAGGGACATGGACATAAACATTTTAATGTTGTACCTAAGTTGACCTGGTAGGATATCCAACAAGGTTAAATAGGAGGTCCACCCATCTAACTCCGTTAAAAAAGTTATTGATAAAGATAATGTCTCCCACCACTTTAGTGGTTTGAGAGACATTTGATTTACCCCTGTGTGTCTGTCTGTCCGTGTGTCTGTCACACTTGGTGTGTGAACTCAAGTTTTTATTTGTTTCACATGCACTTTTATCATGCAAAATGCGGATTAGATAGCAGGAAATCGCATCATTTCAAGGTGCCATTTTAAAAAAAAATTCGACGACGGAAGGGGACACTCCTCCCGCACACTCCCCTGTTGAGCCCCCCCCTCTGAAAATTTTCTGGATACGCCTCTGCTGTTTGTCAAAAAGGCTGTTAAACAACTGATCTTTCACTGGAATATTCCTGTCAACCAAAAGGTGAAGGTGGTTGTGTCTGGTCAGAGTCCGATATCTATGCAAATGAACAGACACATACATATTTTTGTCATCATACTTACAAAGTACATTTCCAACAATAATATTATTTCTTACAGTAGGGGCATGTGTATATTCTGTATTATTAAATAATTAAGTTTAAATTCAGGATATAATTGTTAACCATCAAATTCAATGTCTTCAACATGCAACTGCTTAAAATGTTACTTACCACAATGTAACTGTGCTCATGTATTTGTGAAATCCCATCATAATCACTGTCCAATAGATCTTTGTCAGTCATGTTCTCTATAAAATAAAAAGTAAATAAAATAGAATTTCAATACCGGTATGCACAAAACCTGCGACACATAATAACCGAGTCTTAGCATTGCATCCTCAATTTTGCAAAGGTTAATTCTAGAACCTAACCTTTATATATAATAATATCCATTTATTTTTTGTATATTAATCATGTAAATGAAATAAGAACTGAAATTAATTATAGCAGTTTTAACACGTTAACAAAACTAATAATGAGATGGTGTGTGAATTATAATGCTCCCTAAATGTATAATCAACTTAAAACTAATAACGTAACTTAGCTTTTAAGTTTATGATTATGATCAATCACAGAAGTTACATTTTACATTTGTTACAAATGAAGATAAGTCCGGTACGACATGGCGCGGGTACGATCTGGAACAAATTTTCTTTGACATAATTAACACAATAATTTAGGTGATTTAAGTGAATTCATACCTGCATCGATACCAAATGAGACGATTTCTCTTCCTGCCAAACAAATACTGTGTTTATCGTACGGATATCCGTAAAACTGCTCAAAAGATCGCTCCCGAATTCACCGTAACAACAATGTAATAGTTCCGCGTAAAGGGGAGTAACTCTACTGCACAGGAATAGTGGTGTTGGAAATAAATAAATATATATTATTTCACGCGCATATACCTGATTCAAATGGTTAGAATTTATTAAAAAACACAATAATTGATTTATTAAAAGCTAAATTTCAAGTGAATCTGCCTTCTTTCTGCAAAATATTGGCCTTCGAATTTTTTACTTTCACTTTTGAGCAATGATTTTTTATTTTCCGGTCATGGCAAGGTCAGATACTGCTTATTTGGACATATCTCCTCCCACATATGCAAATTTTTCATTTGGATTACTTCTTTCATGCTCGTTAAAAACACCCCACATTTTTCGGTCAACTTTTTGCCTGAACACCGATTGCGCAATAATTTGCATAGCAGGTGCGTGGTTATTGCTAATGTTAGTTAAGTAATCTAATTCGAGGAATTAGGTTACTACACATGATGGAGCTATATGTATATACTAATGATACAATTGAGTGGCTTGATATGTGATGGCCAATTCATCATGCTAACAATTTTTGAAGATTTAAAAGTTACACATTTAGACAATTAGAGCACACATTTATCGATTGTTATTTGATATGTGGTAAACAAATGCAATGTATTTGCGTTCACCAATAAGAAAACCTTACATATTATGCACATTTTGTAAGTTTTAGTAACAACATAGAATAAAATAGCATGGTATATGATGGACAACTGTTATAAACTTAGATACATACATGTACACCTACATAAAAATGAACAATATACATATACTGGCTTACATGTTAATAAAATATGATGTTTACTATTGATGGTGTCCATACAATAACCGAAAAGCACCGAAAAGCACCGAAAAGCACTCAATTTCTCTCTATATATATGCAATATATCGTTTTTAGTGTATGTTAACGAGTTTAATTAGTAATAAATGGTTATTTGATTGTATGTTTATACTACATTGTGCCCAAAATGGTAAGTATCGGCAATTACCGACCGAAAAGCACTTCATGTGGAAACCGAAAAGCACTCAATTTCTCGCTATATATATGAATATTTTCGTTTCTATTGTGTGTAAACGGATTAAATTAGTTATAAATGGTTATATTTCATGCATATTTATACTACCTTGGGTTTATTATGAGGTATTAAGCCCCAAAATTGGATAAATATCGGCAATATACCGACCGAAAAGCACTTCAAGTGAAGACCGAAAAGCACTCAATTTCTCGCTATATATATGAATATTTGCGTTTCTATTGTGTGTAAACGGTTTAAATTAGTTATAAATGGTTATATTTCATGCATATTTATACTACCTTGTGTTTATTATGAGGTATTAAGCCCCAAAATTGGATAAATATCGGCAATATACCGACCGAAAAGCACTTCATGTGAAGACCGAAAAGCACTCAATTTCTCGCTATATATATGAATATTTGCGTTTCTATTGTGTGTAAACGGTTTAAATTAGTTATAAATGGTTATATTTCATGCATATTTATACTACCTTGTGTTTATTATGAGGTATTAATGCCCGAAATTGGATAAATATCGGCAATATACCGACCGAAAAGCACTTCATGTGAAGATCGAAAAGCACTCAATTTCTCGCTATATATATGAATATTTGCGTTTCTATTGGGTGTAAACGGATTGAATTAGTTATAAATGGTTATATTTCATGCATATTTATACTACCTTGGGTTTATAACGAGGTATAAATGCCCGAAATTTTATAAATATCGGCAATATACCGACCGAAAAGCACTTCATGTGAAGACCGAAAAGCACTCAATTTCTCGCTATATATATATAATATTTGCGTTCCTATTGTGTGTAAACGGTTTAAATTAGTTATAAATGGTTATATTGCATGCATATTTATACTACCTTGTGTTTATTATGAGGTATTAATGCCCAAAATTGGTTAAATATCGGCAATATACCGACCGAAAAGCACTCCCGCGACAGCAGAGAATCACCGAAAAGCACTCAAGTTCTCTATTTATACATGCAAGTTAACTATAAGGGCCGATTTTAATGGATTGAAAAGATGTACATATTTATTTAGTCAATAATGACTTCATTAAATAAAAAGTTTAAATATAAAGCTAATTACTATTTTTGGTGGCCACCGAAAAGCACTCCCGCGACAGCACAGAATCACCGAAAAGCACTCAATTTCTCTATATATAAACGAAACTAAGCTATAAGTGCCGTTTATAATGGATTGAAAAGATGTACATATTTATTTAGTCAATAATGACTTCGTTAAATATTGATTTAAGTTTAAAGATAAAGCACAAGCACTCAATTTCTCTCTATATTTAATATAATCAATGATGACTTCGTTAAATATTGATTTAAGTTTGAAAATAAAGCACTATATATATATGAGGCGCGTTCTGAGAAAAGTGGGCTTAATGCATGTGCTTAAAGTGTCGTCACTGATTAGCCTGTGCAGTCCGCACTGCTAATCAGGGACGACACTTTTCGCCCAAACGTGATTTTCGGTGAGGAGTGACTTCCTTGAAACTAAAAATACCATAAAAGCGGAAAGTGTCGTCCCTGATTAGCCTGTGCGGACTGCGTAGGCTAATCTGGGATGACATTTTACGAACATGCATTAAGCTCCTTTTTCTTCCCAGAACACGACTCATATATACATGAGGTAGTTTGCCAACATAATGAATATGTTGCCCAGCTTTTGCCACGTGGAGGCCACCTCTTGTAAGAGCCAAATTTTGAAAAAAAAGGCCGAAATATTCCCGAAAATTTATGCAAGAAATAAAACAACAACGGAAATAGTCCCATTTGTATAAACAAGAAATTAAATATTTGCAGCTGTTTGTAATGAAATAAAACTGCACAGCTTAAGATAAGCTTGTCTGTCAATGATTATGTTACCCTCAAGTTCAAATCAGATTATGATTATAGAAAGTAATGATATGTAAAAAAAAATCCAGGACATACACCGGCATATGGGACGCAATGTGTATATAAATATATGGTACAAACTAACTAATAAGTGGTACATAATATAAAAAACATAGAATAAAAATGGATAAACTATACATACAACTAGGTTACATATACATATGCAAAGAAGGTAGTAAGGTTCGAATAAAAGATAGATTAAACAAAATAAACAAAGATACAACTATGTTACATAGACATATGCAAAGAAGGTACAAAAGTTATAAAATTCAAGATCATGATTATAATAACAAATGTGAACAATGATAAAAAAACAGGTATGATTATCATTAAGATTTGTAAAGAAATCTATACGACGGGGCATTTAAATCGTGTTTCATTTATTTTCAGATATAAATATCAACGGAATGCACAGGTAAACTATCAGTGAGTTTTAATTACAACACAACTGATCGAAGGTGTTAATACTGTTATCTTATCAGCGGGGTGTTAATTAAATAGCATCCGATTGAAGGTGCGATAGTCTTAATACACGCAGCGCGCAATCTGATTACCCGCTGCGCACACGCGTCAATATGATAGAAATGGGGTTTAATTTCCCACTAAACAATGTTACAGTTTTGTCTGCCTCAGAAGCCGTTGCTTGGTCATTTGTCAGTTCATCATTCTGATTTGCATCACTGCTCTCAGATAATGAGTTTTCAAAAGACCTTTCAACAGTTTCCGAGTGGTCATAATCGGAGTCGTCACCATCAATTACCACAAAAGTTGCATTAGCAGGAATTGAACATGTTTCTACCTTTGTAACTTTAATATCATCACTGAGTGGCGAAACATCATTTACTAAAATTTTGTTTGCAGGAATCAATGGCATTCAAACATTTTGAAATAGATCTAAACAGACAGTTGCCGTCACCGATTTTTTTGATAGGTGTGTAATGCCCTATCATTGCAGGATGAAATTTGTGCAGAATATTGATCGCCATCTTGTCCGCGTCTGAAGACGGGAACGTAACATCAGTCTGCTGTAATCCCACATTATACGCATCTAATAGTTTCCTTTCGGACTTAGCAGCATTTATCAATGCATTTTTCTTTTTTGACTGTAATGCGGCCCGAAGTCTGTAAAAAGAGGGTGTCCCGAAGAGTTGACTAAATTTCTACAGCTAACATTTAATCAAGCGCGTAAACTTCTCAAAAAACGATATTTCCCTATTTCCGTTCACATTTTAAAAATGTATGTATTAATGGCTTACTAACGCTCGATTGGTCATTGTCGGCTCGGGTACTACCTACATGTACCCGGTCGATATTAGACTGTACCCCAGTTGTATTTCCCGCCCAAAATCCGATGTCGTAAAACGCGCTAACGATTATCTTAAACAAACTTCTGTTAAGAAAAACTGCATCAACATGAGTATGAGTTACTTAAGAGTACCCGGGGTACATGTAAGTTTTACCCGAGCCGACAATGACCAATCGAGCGTTACTAACAGTAAAATACCCAACAGCGGTATAATGTTATAGATTTATTTTTGCATTAACATTAATTCAAAACATTTTTAGTTCAAAATGTTATTCACGTTAAATAAATACATCAGTTCTTCTGTTCATTTGCATCAAATTAAAGGTTAAAGTCCGATTGTTTTTAAAAAACTGCTATTTTATGAATACATCTAGCATGTACACTTAACAATAATGATGTTTTAAAATTTTGTGAAGTGCGCGGGCCATTGAACGTTGAGATAAGCAATGTTGCGAATTAAATTACACATAATTAAAAACTTATTTATTGTAGGATACCGATTACACGGAGCTTGATTACGCTGCGAACTAGAACTCTGCGGCAATGTATCTCCAATGAAAGATGTAACATTAATTCAAGCACGTATACTTACCAAAAAAAAGATATTTCTTTATTTCCGTTATCAGTTTAAAAATGATGGTATTAAGGTGTTACTAAACAGTAAAATACCCAACAGCGATCGGGATTAATGCACTTGGCCGCTAGACGAAAAATTTTATACAACTATTCTGGGCAAATTTCACTTTCAATAAATACATCAGTTATTTTTATCAACCAAATTCCTGTTGTGTGCTACTGTTTCTTATCAGAATTATATATTTTACAATACACCATCAGACCCGAATGAATACACCATTTATTCCAAGCAGGTAAATAACAATTACTATAATAAAACAGTGGAAGTCTACACGGTGTATTAGCAACCTGCTGTGGTGATCTTATCAGTTCAATACACAGGAACATGGCTACTGTACTGGAATTGGATTTACAGCCAAAATAACTGTTTTCATTTCAGTCTACACTGTGTATTAGCAACCTGCTGTGGTGATCTTATCATCTCAATACACAGGAACATGGCTACTGTATTGGAAATATCGGATATACAGCCAAAATAACTTTCATTTATTGCTGAAGTGGTGTGCACTAACAATTGATCCACCTCACCGTTGCACTTTTTTTATTACATTAATTAATTTACTGAGTCGGCGCTGCGCTAATAAAGTGTGATGGTGGAAATTAAGAAATAAGATATATTTTCGCATGAAAACTGAATACACATGATACATGGATAAAATATATATAAGACACATTTGAATCTTTCATTTCTCCAAAAATTAGCACGTAGTCACATATATATAAGATAGATTAAATACCAGAAAACAATATAAGTAAGACACATTTGCATCTTTCATATCTTAAAAAAACAACATGTGAATTTAAAGAAATACATTTATTACTGGCACTAGCTATTCTAAAAGTCGGCCGTCAACATAAGTTCAAAGAAGGAACCACAATTAAATACGATCCATTTTCGAATGGTACTGATTGTATAGCAAGTAGTCACATATTAATTCTAGCTTGCATTAGTTAAAATAATTTTGTTAATTTTGTTAATTAAGGTCAAATTAATCTGTTCTTTAGAGATTAAAAGGGTTTAAAGACGGCGCTAATAAAGTGTGATTGTGCCCGTGCCTGAAATATACGTGACACGTTGACACGTTGTTTTTTCTGCACTCATTTGGGGAGCTATTGAATTTCAAGTGTACATGTTGATTTTTTTGTATCTTCAATTAAAATCGCTATTATTAATACAAAGCACATTAACTAAAAGTCATGCTGCAATTTCTATTCAAGAGTTTCACGTCAATTAGAAATACTTAAAACATATACATCAATTTACGTATAAGATGATAAACACCATGAAATGCTTTTCGGTTGGTACATTGCCGATATATTTATAACTTGCTACCTGTTTTTTATAAAAAAATATATATTATATTCGATTTTTAACATGAATGTCTCAGTCCTCTAAACCGAAAAGATCCGTAACATAAAATAGTGTCTTTGTGTCGTATGAACGAATCTGCACTAAAACTAAGATTAGATTCACATCGTACATCGAATAATTAATTGAGCACATGTAAATCAACAAAACTGAACATTAATTCACACGAGCCGCACTGTTCGGACATGAATTAAAGGCACCGATCATAACACAACTTCTCATCATTATCTGGAATATAATTAATTGAAGGTGCGAAAATCTATTTCCAAACTGCTTTGTGCTGATTAAAGAAGCGTACCGGCCGTTCGTTCACAAGTTGTTAATGATGACTTCAGACATTAAAATTAAGTTTCAATATGAACAGACTTTGACTAAATAAATATGTACATCTTTTCAATCCTTTAAAATCGGCCCTTATAGTTAACTTGCATGTATATATAGAGAACTTGAGTGCTTTTCGGTGATTCTCTGCTGTCGCGGGAGTGCTTTTCGGTCGGTATATTGCCGATATTTAACCAATTTTGGGCATTAATACCTCATAATAAACACAAGGTAGTATAAATATGCATGCAATATACCATTTATAACTAATTTAAACCGTTTACACATAATAGGAACGCAAATATTATATATATATAGCGAGAAATTGAGTGCTTTTCGGTCTTCACATGAAGTGCTTTTCGGTCGGTATATCGCCGATATTTATCCAATTTCGGGCATTAATACCTCGTTATAAACACAAGGTAGTATAAATATGCATGAAATATAACCATTTATAACTAATTCAATCCGTTTACACCCAATAGAAACGCAAATATTCACATATATAGCGAGAAATTGAGTGCTTTTCGGTCTTCACATGAAGTGCTTTTCGGTCGGTATATTGCCGATATTTATCCAATTTCGGGCATTAATACCTCGTTATAAACACAAGGTAGTATAAATATGCATGCAATATACCATTTATAACTAATTTAAACCGTTTACACATAATAGGAACGCAAATATTATATATATATAGCGAGAAATTGAGTGCTTTTCGGTCTTCACATGAAGTGCTTTTCGGTCGGTATATTGCCGATATTTATCCAATTTCGGGCATTAATACCTCGTTATAAACCCAAGGTAGTATAAATGTGCATGAAATATAACCATTTATAACTAATTCAATCCGTTTACACCCAATAGAAACGCAAATATTCATATATATAGCGAGAAATTGAGTGCTTTTCGGTTTCCACATGAAGTGCTTTTCGGTCGGTAATTGCCGATATTTTCCATTTTGGGCACAATTTAGTATAAACATACAATCATATAACCATTTATTACTAATTAAACTCGTTAACATACACTAAAAACGATATATTGCATATATATAGAGAGAAATTGAGTGCTTTTCGGTGCTTTTCGGTGCTTTTCGGTGCTTTTCGGTTATTGTATGGACCGCTATTGATGTTTATTTGATTCTTATGTTTGCAATACACCTAATAAACATAATTGTGTTTTATGTTGTATCTTTTTGTAATACCAGTGTATTTTTGTCTTTTTCAATTTCAGGTACCACTACTGTTTCTTGACACAAATTGTTTTTCTACTAATTTGGTTAAAAAATAGTGGTGTGTGTTTTCATCGTTGCTGTAATAAGGGGCTGTGAAAACATAGAAAAGCTGGATTGCCATTTCACATATTGAAGGGTTTGCCAGGCTCGCATGGTTGTGAGTATAATTATATTTATTTTATGTAATAGGTGATTAATAACTTATTCTGTGAGTATATATTTTCTCTTAACACCAGTGATTTATGTATATATATTCCTAGGTTTTTTAGTATACCATTGTTGTTTGCGGACATTAGTTCTGAAAATTTAATTATGTTTGGATGTTTCCAATAGTATTTTTTAATGTGTAATTTTCTTATTTCCTTGTAAAGTGGGCATTCTAATAAAAAGTGGAATTCATCTTCTAGTGTATTGCAAGATAGGCATTTTCGTTTGTTTCTTGGTATTTTGTTTGGTTTGTGCCACCTTCCTGTTTCTACAGCGAGTCTGTGTGATGATGTCCTGAGACGTGTGAAAGCTTGTCGGTATTTTTTTATATTTAAACTGTTGAGATAGTTTTTGTAGCCAAAGTTGTGGAAAAGTATATAAGTTGATGCTCTTGAGGACATGTGGAGTTCATTGTTTAAGTTTTGCAAGAAAATATCTTGTGCTCTTTGTTTTAGAGATGACATGAATAAGTCTTCGTTTTCAACACCCTGATTTAGCCATACATGAAAAAAGCCTAATTGTTCTAGACATTCTTTTAGTGATTTCACCCAAGATGGTTTGTTTGGGTTAGCTTCTAGTTCTATCAACATCATTTTATATGTGATTTTGATTAGTTTGGTCTCTGGGCATTTTAAGATTTTGAACCAGTATCGAATAATATTAGCTACAATGCTGCATTTTAGAGGAAATCGCCCAAGTTCGCTGTATATAAAGTTATTTTGTGTTTGTAACTTAACTCCTAAAAGCTGTTTGCAAAATTTTAAGTGTATCGTCTCTAATCTTTTACTGTTATTGAAACCCCAAACCTCACTTGCATAATTCAGAATTGGTGTTATTAGTTTATCGAATAGCGATAACGAGTGTTCAATTGAGATATCAGTGAATTTATATAAATATGATCTTAGTTTAAATATTGCTTTTAGGCCCTGTCCTGCAAGTTTATCGAATGTTAGGTTGAAGGATCCTTTTGAGGAAAATGTTATTCCCAAATATTGAAAATTTGTGACAATTTCAAGTTCTTGGTTGCCGTATAGAAAATGTTGTCCCCTTGGGTTTCTTCCTCCTTTCTTGAATATTAAAACTTTTGTTTTCTGAACATTCAGCGTCAATTTCCATTGATTACAATATTGATATAAAATGTCTAATCCATGCTGAAGGTCTTGTTCATTTTCTGACATTATTGTTATATCATCAGCATATAAGAGTAAGAATAGTTTGAGCATGTGGATACTTATTCCGTTGTGGCCTTTTAATATCAATGTCTCTTCAAGGTCGTTTATATACATTGCAAATAGAAACGGTGACAAACAGTCTCCTTGGCGGACCCCGAGGTTGCATATAAAGCTTTCACTTAAGCAGTTACTAAATTTAATGCATGATTTAACATTTGAGTAAAGCGATGTGATGATGTCTAACATTTTACCTCTGATGCCTAGTTTGATAAGTTTGTGCCATATATTTTCTCTTACTAGTAAGTCGAACGCCTTTGTGTAATCGACAAAACAGACAAATAATTTCTTGTTGTTATTTAACATTTGTTGTATCACCGCGTGAAGAATAAAAATATTATCAGTAGTACACATGTTTGATCGGAAACCGGCTTGTGCTTCTACGTTAACACTGTAATTTTCGGCCCATGCATTAAGTCTATTATTGAGGATTCTTGTGAATAGTTTTCCGAGTGTGCTTAGTAGTGTAATTCCTCTATAATTCTCTGGATTGTTTATGTCTCCTTTTTTATGCAGTGGTATTATGAAACCGTTTGACCATTTTTGTGGGAAGTAGTTTAAATTGAAGATCTTATTAAATAATTTACTTAAATAGTTAAGAAGATTATTTATGCCGTATTTGAAAAATTCGTTTATGAAGTAGTCTGGTCCTCCTGATCTATTATTTTTCAACTCTTTACATGCTTTAAGTATTTCATCATTGCTTATTTCAATGTTTAGTTCTTCAAACATAATATTGAATTCCCCTTTAACATATCTTTCATTAAAATGTAGGGTGTCTTCATCTGCTTGGTAGAATGTTGAGTCTGGACAGTTTACTGCTTTAAAATATCTAGCAAAGGTATCATGTGTTATGTTTGTAGATGTGTTATTTGTACATAAGCTTTTTAATAGTTTCCAGTAGTCCTTTGCGTTGTTCATTCTAGCATTAATTAGTTTTTCTGTATTTTTTCTATCGTGTTTGAACTTTTTTGATCTTACGAGTGATTTGTATTGTGACCTGACTTGTACCATATTTTTCCTGTTTTCGTCACTATTATCAGATCTGTAATTATTGAGGGTTTCGTAAAAATCTGTCTGTTTTTGTTTACATTCATTGTCAAACCAACTATTCTGTGTTTTTGTCTGTTTATTTCTGTTTTTGATGGTTTTTTTTAATGGTGAGCAAGTTTTGTTTAATAAGTTGCAAAATGTTTCAAGATTATTATCAATTTCTGAAGATTGGGTAATTGTGTCTATATTTGAGGTTAGATTGTGTAATTCATGTGTTATTTCTTCAGATTCAAGGTTATTGATAAAAAATAATCTTTTATTTTCATCCCATATAAAAGTATGATCTATTTGCGGTAAGTTTCTTGGTTCATTTTCGCTGTTTATATTTAATTCCGCGTTTCTGTGTTCAGTTTTAATAGAAAATTCTATTTTGCAGTGATCTGATTCTATGCTTGGATCTGATATTGAGAATTGTGTGAACTTTGGCATCATTTCTGGCATACATAGTACATAGTCAACAACACTGCAACCAGCGTCCTTTATACATGTGTACCGACCTAAGTGCGAGTCTTCACATACACGACCATTCATGATACGGAGGCCTGTTTGTTTACAGAAGTCAATTAACAATTTGCCATTTTCGTTTACAATTTTGTCTTGACTGTTTCGCGGCAAGAATACATCTATACTGTAATCATCAGGCATCATATTTAAGTTATGCAGGTATTCATCATTTACAAAGTCATTGCGATTCCCAGTTCTGGAATTAAAATCACCTGTAATAATAAAGCTAGTTTTGTTTTCATATATAGCATTAAATTCTACAATATCTTGTATTAATGAATCATAAATGTTTTCATCATCATACACTTCTCTCGCACTGCCAGTTGGTACATTGTATAAAAGACATACAAATACATCATTTTCAGAATTGAAAACAGTCTTATCTATTTTTAACCAAATTATTCTATCATTTTTATATTTAAGCAATTCTACATTTTGTTTTAGATTATTTCTAACATATATAATAAGTCCACCACTGTCTCTTTTTGCATTTTTATGCTTGTTAGTTCTGTTCAGTATAAAATGTGAAAAGCCGTCCACTGTGCAATTGTGGAGTTTGTTCAACCAAGTCTCTGTTAACAAAATTATGTCTTTATTCAAAAATAATGATTGCACTTCTTCACTGTTGTTTAATTTGTCAAATCTTCTTCCAATTAATCCTTGAATATTCCAAAGGCAGAAATCGAGTCCATTTTTCTCCTGTATTTCCTATTGTGCTGTGCGTGAGTGTTCCTGGTTTGTCCCAGCATTTGGTGTGTTTATTGGAATCGAATTGTTTACATCTTTGGGTGGTGTATTGTATTTGGGTTTCCCCGTGTTTCTATTTATAGAAGCGGAGCGGTTTCTTTGCGTTGCACGTGGCGTCGGCGGTCCTTGTGTAGTTTTGTTTTTCATAGTGTTATTGAGGACATTTGAGAGTGCATTAACGTTTTTGGATTTTGTGGTCGTTCGTCCTCTAGATGCCGATGCCGTGCGTATATGTTGTGTTGTTGCTTTCGGTTGTTTGTACCAATTCTCTGGTGTTTGTTCCATATGCGGTGGTTCGGCTGCCAATTCGTGCGATTGCTCTCGATTTTGTGGTTTGTCTGTCGAGTGGGCGTGGCTCATAGTTGTCTCCGACTGCGTTTCGTGAAAAACTTCCGTTTCTAAGTTATATATGGAAAAAGTTACTACCGTGTTAACTAAACAGACTTAAAAGCCCCGGGAATTGTTCCTTTGAAGCACAGTCCCATTGCTTATAACGTAGGTACATTTATCTCTCCAAAAGATATTGTCGTTCTTTCTATTTCACATATTTTTAGATGCTGAAGATCAAATATACGCATTTGATTTGAAACAGATTCACAAGACCCGTAGGAATCAAAATGCCTTAACCCTTTACCAAACGACACATTTTGGACTTTCCCAATTTGAAAAAGGTTGCAGATGACAATTAAATTGTAATAGAATATTAAGGAAATAATCAGGTAGGGTAGAAATAATTGTGATAAAAGGAGAAATTGCTCATCTTGAGCAATTTCTCATTTTATCATAATTATTTATAAAGTCGTCGGCTATAAACCCGTAAAATCCTGTTGGTGTTTGGTAAAGGGTTAATAATCTCTGGTTCCTTCGTAGAGCCTTTCACACATTTATAACAAATACAATATAGCATCTTTCTTTGTAAAGAATCATCTCAAACAAGGGCTGTTTGTAAAACATGCATGTCCCCCCCCATACGGGCTGTCAGTTGTAGTGGCAGCCATTGAGTGAATACGTTTTTTGACACTGTGACCTTGACCTTTGACCTATGGACCTGAAAATCAATAGGGGTCCATCTGTGAGTCATGATTAATTTACCTATGAAGTTTCATGATCCTAGGCGTAAGCTTTCTTTAGTTATCATCCGGAAACCATTTTACTGTGTGAAGTCACCGTGACCTTGACATTTGACCTAGTGACCTGAAAGTCAATAGGGTTCATCTGCGAGTCATGATAAATGTACCTATGAAGTTTCATGATCCTAGGCGTAAGCCTTCTTGAGTTATAATCCGGAAACCATTTTTCTAAGTTGAGTCACCGTGAACTTTGACCTAGTGACCTGAAAAGCAATAGGGGTAATCTGCGAGTCATGATCCATTTACCAATGAAGTTTCATGATCCTAGGAATAAGCGTTTTTGAGTTATCATCCAGAAAACATTTTACTATTTCGGGTCACAGTGACCTTGACCTTTCACCTGAGAATCAAAAGGGGTCATCTGCGAATCATGATCAATGCACCTATGAAGTTTCATGATCATAGGCTTAAAACACTCTTGAGTTATCATCCGGAAACCATTTTACTATTTCCGGTCACCGTGACCTTGACCTTTGACCTAGTGACCTGAAAATCAATAGGGGTCATCTGCGAGTCATGATCAATGTACCTATGAAGTTTCATGATCATAGGCATAAGCGTTCTTGAGTTATCATCCGGAAAACATTTTACTATTTCGGGTCACCGTGACCTTGACCTTTAACCTAGTGACCTAAAAATCAACAGAGGTCATCTGCAAGTCATGATCAATGTACCTTTGAAGTGTCATGATCCTAGGCCTAAGCGTTCTTGAGTTATCATCCAGAAACCATATGGTGGACGGACCGACATGTGCAAAACAATTAACACCCTCTTCTTCGAAGAGGGGCATAAATATAATTAAAAAACCACACATCCCTTAGACCAACAGGCCTGAGAATATTATGATAATCTAAAGATTATTTCTTATATTTATAAATGTATTTAATTACGTAATACATTTTACTTCTAAGATCAATTCATGGTAACTTATATTAAGAAAACTATAAAATGATCAGAAATTTATATGGATCGTTGAGCAATTGACAATCATATCTCCACAATTCATGAGTCACAATTCACAAATGGAACAATGAATCATTAGTTATTAAAAAGCAGCATATACGATAGTTAAGAACATTGCACTTCATTAATTCCAACACCTCTAGGATACAAAGTTTGAGTTTACAATGCAGTATCATATATTGACTTTTCTGGAAACAATTATGTTCATGGAAGTTGTGTTTTAAAATCAATAAGATATAATTAAACTGGTTTAAACACTACAAAAAAACAACATTAAATAAACATGTCATCCGATTTTTTTTTATCTGGATATGTGGTCACTTTCGACATATTTAAATAAATCCCGACTTGTTTTCAGTTTATAAGAAAAACATTCAGAACACATGTTCTTACTTCAATTCCTTTGTAAGCAGTCACCATCTGATCTAAAATGGCACTAAATGACAGGGTTTTATCTCATGTTAACAAGTTGTTGTTGTTGTTGTTGGTCACAGCCACACGGCCGCAGTAATCTCCCCTGGTTAATGTCATATGTTCTGTTTTGTGACCTCCCGGGACAGGGTCAAATTTGAGCCCTGGGGAATAATTTGAAAAAATTTGGTAGAAAACTATTAGATATCACAACATACCAAATTTAGTAGCCCTAGGCTCTATAATTAAGAACAAGAAGATTTTTTAAGTTTGCACAAAAAAGACCTTATTTAAGCATATGTTCATTTTTGTGACCCCTGGGGCAAGGTCAAATTTGTTCCCAGGGGCATAATTTGAAAAAACTAAGTAGAGAACTATAAGATGTCACTACCTACCAAATTTGATAGAAATAGGCCCAATGGTTATGGACAAGAAGATTTTTATAGTTTGCACAAAATGGGCCCAATATAAGCATATGTTCAATTTTGTGACCTCTGGGGAACAATCAAATTTGATCCCAGGGGCTTACTTTGAACAAACCTAGAAGAGGACTATAAGATGTCATTACATACCAAATTTGGTAGCCCTATGCCATACGGTTATGGACAAGAAGATTTTTAAAGTTTGCACAAAATAGGACTTATATTAGCAAATTTTCGATTTTTTGACCCCACAGGGCGGGGTCAGATTTGACCCCAGGGGCATAATTTGAACAAACTTGGTAGAGAACTATAACATGTCACTATATATCAAATTTGGTAGCCCTATGCCCAATGGTTAAGGACAAGAAGATTTTTAAAGTTTTCACAAAATAGGCCTTATATAAGCAAATTTTCAATTTTTTACCCCCGGGGCAGGGTCAAATTTGACCCCAGGGGCTTAATTTGAACAAACTTGGTAGAGGACAATAGGATGTCACTACATACCAAATTTGGTAGCCCTTGGCCCAATGGTTATGGACAAGAAGATTTTAAAAGTTTTCACAAAATAGGCCTTATATAAGCAAATGTTCAAATTTTTGACCCCCGGGGCAGGGTCAAATGTGTACCCAGGGGCATATTTTGAACAAACTTGGTAGAAGACTATAAGATGTCACTACATAGCAAATTTGGTAGCCCTAGGCCCAATGGTTATGGTTAAAAAGATTTTTAAAGTTTGCACAAAGTAGGCCTTATATTAGCAAAATTTCTATTTTTTAACCCCCCCCCGGGCCAGGGTCAAATTTGACCCCAGAGTCATAATTTGAACAGACTTGGTAGAGGACTATAAGATGTCACTACATATAAAATTTGGTAGCCCTAAGCCCAATGGTTATGGACAAGAAGATTTTTTAAAGTTTGCACAAAATAGGCCTTATAAAAGCAAATTTTCAATTTTTTAACCCCCCGAGGCAGGGTCAAATTTGACCCAAGGGGCATAGTTTGAACAAACTTGGTAGAAAACTATAAGATGTCACTACATAGCAAATTTGGTAGCCCTAGGCCCAATGGTTATAGACAAGAAGATTTTTAAAGTTTGCACAAAATAGGCCATATATAGCAAATTTTCAATTTTTTAACCCCCCGGGGCAGGGTCAAATTTAACCCCAGGGGCATAATTTGAACAAACTTGGTAGAGGACTATAAGATGTCACTACATACCAAATTTGGTAGCCCTACGCCATACGGTTATGGACAAGAAGATTTTTTAAAGTTTGCACAAAATAGGCCTTATATAAGCAAATTTTAAATTTTTTGACCTCCCGGGGCAGGGCAAAATTTGACCCCAGGGGGCATAATTTGAACAAACTTAGTAGAGGACTATAAGATGTCACTGCATACCAAGTTTAGTATCCCTAGGCCCAATGGTTCTTGACAAGAAGATTTATAAAGTTTGCACAAAATAGGCCTTATATAAGTAAATTTTCAATTTTTTGACCCCCAGGGGCAAAGTCAAATTTGACCCCAGGGGCATAATTTGAACAAATTTGAAAGAGGTTCACCAGAAGAACATTTCTGAGAAATTTCATCAGAATTGGACCAGTAGTTTAGGAGAAAAAGATGTTTAAAGAAAAATTCAACGCACGCACGCACGGACGCACGCACGCACACACGACGGACACAGGACCATGGCATAAGCCCCGCTGGCCTTTGGCCAGTGGAGTTAAAAATACCCCTATATAGTATCTTTATACTAGTATACATGCCAGAATTTTTTAGGTCCAATGCGGGACATTCCATTAAAAATTGTCGGAACATTTGACCAAAAAGCAGGACACCTAATTACTATATAAGGGTATTTTTTATTAAGCCATTAGATAAGCTTTATGGATAGAATTTCAAGCTTTTGTGATTTGAACCAGGACAGACTTACATAGGAACACGAAATTGTTCACAAATATTACAACAAATGTGACCAGACAGTAGAAAATACACAAACTGTTCAATTGTTATGGATTGTGTGAAGCATCTGAACAAGAATCGACACACGGTCGTTAAGCTGATTTCAAACTATTTTTATTAGTTCAAAATGCATTTTGACAGGCAAACTGTACCCTTTTTTCGGATGATTCGGTTTGGACACTAGTTGATTTTTCACCGATCGCACAGGCAGCAGTATCATAAATTTGCTCCCCCCCCGGGACCCTACCCCCCCCCCCCCGAGCTTACCCCAGGGGTTCCAGAATGAGATTGTTATATGTACACCTATTGTGTATGATTTGACTTTTCAACAACGAATATGGACAAAAATACACAGTTTGAAAGTTTGTCCATATTCGTTGTTGAAAAGTAAAACCATACACAATAGGTGTACATATAACAATCTGGAACCCCTGGGGTAAGCTCGGGGGGGGGGGGTAGGGTCCAGGGGGGCAAATATATGATACTGCTGTCTGTGGCCGATCGCACGAAGAAACACAAACTTGTAGCATTGTTCACGTACATGAATATATCCTTGCTCGAAACACACTGAAAACTGCGAACTAAAATCGCATTTCTTTAGCGAATACGAGTCAAAATAACCACGCCATGAAACGCTAATTATGCAAAATGCGGTCATAGTGTTTTCCAGTGACACACCAGGCGTTAGCAGCGCGAAACGTCCGAGAATGGAGCAAGACATTTGCAGCATGAGAGAAATAACAATGAATTTGATTGACAATCAACTAAAAGCTCTACGAATAGTATTGCTATAAAATATTTTGGTTGTGCACACATTCATAGTTTTGCTTATCGAAATTTAGCTGACATCGAAATTTCTTTTCAAACATCTTGTAATTTTGGTTCTCAGTATGTCATTGTCAATAAAACATAGTCGAAAGTACAATTGCCTTTTTGTTTTCAATGAATATGTGTATATGGAATGTCTGTAACTTTATATAAACCACAGTAGTGTAACACCGCTTGGAAAACATTTGCAGCGATCGTGTTTATTCAAGACCACAAGCTGATAATTGTTTGGAATGATTTGAGGAGACCAAATGTCGCTCAATATAGGTTTCCATGATGTGCACATTGCGTAAGTTTCATCCATGTTTTCTGTTAGATACGTGTTTTGCCCTCTTCAATTGCGCTGTTAACAGTACACCTTAGCAGAAACCATATTTTGTCAAAATGAGTTAAACATAGTAGACCACGTCGTTTTCTCCAGCATTGCGAGAAAGAAAACTCACATCTAAACTGTTAACCAAGCTCTGTACCGCAAAACAAATTTTGATTTCATGAAAACAGTCCGATTTTTAGGCGGGAGTAGTTTAAAAAAAATGCACCGCCTCCCAACATATGAACCATTTTTAGCTGCCAAATAAAGGAAAGATATATTGCTTACCGCGCATATGCTAGATTTAGTTTCGCTTTTCTTTGACTGATGAAGGAGTTGGTTTAATGTCATTAAGCTTTAAAATAATGAGTTAATCGTGAGCATTAAAAAATAATACGAACATTAATAGTCCCATTGAACAAAAGTTATAAGAGTAACACAGGATTAATGTTACTCTTCAAATGTTCAGCCCCTGTCATTCTGCAGGTGAGGTACATCGTGATCGCGGCCTCCATCCTGATATTCTGCTCCGCAATATGGGAAGTCGTCCAAACGGTCTTACCCACCCCATTAGCCGTTTACACGAGACCATCAGGAGTCACATGTATCATTGCAGGTAGTACTTTTCCGATCGTCGTTATTAGCAATATGACATTTATATCACGACATACATTTTCTGTTTTGCCGCTTTTCCCTCTGTAAGCTAAGTTCACTTCCTACTACGCCTAGCGAAGACTGATGTACAAACCTGTGCTTTTATGAACGCAAGACAACCGCATCCTTTAGTTTCTAAAGAGCTTGTAAAAACTAACGTGCATCGTGTAAAAGCAACACTTTTCAGCGCTTCTCACCACGGTAACGATTAAAAATAGTACTCTTATCAAAGAATTGACGAGCATATGTCCTTCTATTACATATATATAACTAATGGACTGTTTACGCGGACAAAAGCTGTAAAACACAACCTTTAGAACAAAACAGAATAAATCGTAGGATTTTGGGACAAGTCAGTGAATCATCATTTGTTGAACTTACGATACAAGGTGATTGCAAGATTGTCTATCTGATTTGAAGCCAATTTTGACATCAACCTCTTATCGTTATGCAAATCATTTAAACAGAATGGCCAATGACTTGCTCAACTAATCCTAGAACCCACAAAAATGGCTTATTGTTGAATCCGGGCTAAGATCTTAATATACTAGTATTGAATAAAATAAGTCAACAAACGTCGCATGAG
>NC_068355.1:5346710-5436710 GCF_020536995.1 Dreissena polymorpha | reverse complement strand
GGCAGATTTTCAACGCATTTCGAATGAACAGTATCGTACCCCAAGTATAATAATTGGGCTCCAAGTAATATATATCTTTGTATTCTTTAAACCGTAATATAATACCTCTTAAGTCCATACAATATGAGTTTTTTTTATTAAAAACATTCTGTGCATGCATTTTAAAATGTTCAACTCTATCAAAGAAGTT
The DNA here is from genome assembly GCF_020536995.1 of Dreissena polymorpha. Taxonomy (NCBI): domain Eukaryota; kingdom Metazoa; phylum Mollusca; class Bivalvia; order Myida; family Dreissenidae; genus Dreissena; species Dreissena polymorpha. The sequence goes on along the minus strand of NC_068355.1, from coordinate 5,436,520 downwards.
CAGAAGTAATCATTATTCATCATTACGAAATACTAGGATGATTTACGAAATGCCAGTAACTAAAGGGATTCAAAAAAATCAAACCACCAGCTTATGATTGGAATCAAGTGTTTTCACTCTTCCAAAAATATCAATGGAACATCATGTTAATTTAATAGATCAATTTGTTCAGTGTTTAAGCATAAAGTATTCGACCATATATGATACAAAAGAAGCTAATACAAGAGGGCCATGATGGCCCTGAATCGCTCACCTGACTCATTAAGATCAGATGAAAACTATGACCTCTATTGTCTACACAATGTTTTTCTATGATTTGACCTAGTGACCTAGTTCCTGACTCTAGATGACCCAAATACAATCCCAATCCAGATTTCATCAAGATAAACATTCTGACCACAGTTCATAAATATTGGATGAAAACTGTGACCTCTATTGTCAACACAAGGTTTTTCTATTTATTTGACCTAGATTTTTACCCCAGATGACCCAAATACAATCCCACCCAGATTTCATCAAGAATTCTGACCAAATTTCATAAAGGTTGGATGAAAACTGTGATCTCTAATGTCTACACAAGGTTTTTCTATTATTTGATCTAGTGACCTAGTTTTTGACCCCAGATGACCCAAATAAAATCCCAACCCAGATTTCATCAAGATAAACATTCTGACCAAATTTCATAAAGATTGGATGAAAACTGTGACCTCTATTGTCTACAGAAGGTGGTTCTATTATTTGACCTAGTGACCTTGTTTTTGACCCCAGATGACCCAAATACAATCCCAAACCGGATTTAATCAAGATAAACATTTTGACCAAATTTCATCAAGATTGGATGCAAACTGTGACCTCTACTGTCTACACAAACAAATTGTTGACGGACGGACGCACGGACACACGCAGGCACGCACAACGGACGCCGGACATCACACGATCACATAAGCTCACCGTGTCACTTCATGACAGGTGACCTAAAAATATGTGTCGGAGATAAACATGAACAGTTGTGGTTAAAATCCCATAGAAACAAGGGCTGTTTGTAAAACATGCATGCCCCCCAATATGGGCTATAAGTTGTAGTAGCAGCCATTGTGTGAATACGTTTTTTGTCACTGTGAATGGTTGTGGTGGTGGTGGTGTAGTAGTAGTAGTAGTAGTAGTAGTAGTAGTAGTAGTAGTAGTAGTAGTAGTAGTAGTAGTAATAGTAGTTGTAGTAGTAGTAGTAGTAGTAGTAGTAGTAGTAGAAGTAGTAGTAGTAGTAGTAGAAGTAGTAGTAGTAGTAGTCGTAGTAGAAGTAGTCGTAGTAGTCGTAGTAGTCGTCGTCGTCGTCGTAGTCGTCGTGGTCGTAGTCGTCGCAGTAGTCGTAGTGGTCAAAGTCGTAGTAGTAGTGGCAGTAGTAGTAGAAGTAGTACTAGTAGACGTGGTGGTGGTGGTGGTGGTGGTGGTGGTGGTGGTGGTAGTAGTAGTAGTACTAGTAGTAGTAGTACTAGTAGTAGGAGTAGAAGTAGTAATAGTAGTAGTAGTAGTAGTAGTAGTAGTAGTAGTAGTAGTAGTAGTAGTAGTAGTAGTAGTAGTAGTAGTAGTAGTAGTAGCAGTAGTAGTAGTAGTAGTAGTGGTAGTAGTAGTAGAAGTAGTAGTAGTAGTAGTAGTAGTAGTAGAAGTAGTAGTAGTAGTAGTAGTAGTAGTAGTAGTAGTAGTAGTAGTAGTAGTAGTAGTAGTAGTAGTAGCAGTAGCAGAAGCAGTAGCAGCATTACAAGACCAATACTTAAGAATGATCAAATGGGAAAAGGTAACCTAGCACTGGCAGTAAATATGGGGCTCATTTACAGGTCAGATTTGGAATCTCTGCTGTAAAATGAGATTTTAAATAAATTAAAGGGAGGCAAATCTGTAATAAAAAGAACATGCATAAACCGTAGTTGTTTCCCTTGTTTGAACCATGCTAAATCCTTACAAGTTTGGAAAGAATTGGATGAAAAATTTGGACTTTATTGCATAAACACCATTTTCTCAATTCAAGGGGAGGTAATTCTGTACTTCATGGACCAATAATGCTCATTTTTTGTAGGGTTCGTGTCCTCATTGATATAAAGACACTGTGCAAATTTGGAAAGGATCGGACAAAAAATGTGGAAGATTTTTTAAAGTTGTCACAAAATAGGCAAAAACGAAAAAACATGCAAAGTTCAACGAGCTCCTGCGGCCATGTTTTTTGACAAATCAAATTTCTTTGAACAACTTTTTCAGGGGAGCCCTCAAAGGTCATCCCTGTGAAATTGTTTGAAAATCTGATGAGCGGTTTCTGACAAGAAGATTTTTTAAGGTTTTTACCATATATGGTCATGGCAGCCATCTTGGTTATGTGATCAATTTTTTTTTTAACAATTCTTTTGTCCCATGACCTAGGGATGCTCCACATGAAATTTAGTTGAAACTGGCTCAATGGTTTAGTAGAAGAAGATGTTTACAAATTGTTTACAGACAGACAGACGGACGGACGGACGGACGCCGGACGCTGAGTGATCATAATAGCTCACCCCGAGCTATCGCTCAGGTGAGCTAAAAATGTTACAATTGTCCTGAAGAAATGTTAAGGTAGATGAAAGACGAAATTCATTGATAAATATTGTCAATTGTAAATACGATTGCAGGAGGCTATTCGCTGATATGCATTGTTGTACGAACATGTATGATAATCAAAAAAATCGATATGTTGCATTGATTTCATATGCTCACGTATTACAATATCAAACAACATTGATACACTATACCCATGATAAAGTATATCGTTTAAAAATTTGTTTTGAAATATATCATCACAACAAACATGTCATGTAGCGGATAATAGGCATTGATGTTGACCTCATGTCTTATCCACAAAGTTCGTTTTAATTATGTTCACTTTACAGTGATGGGCACATCTATTTTTAATCATATGGGATTCAATTAATGGCCTTTAGTAATAAACAACAATATCTTTTAGCGATTCGACCGGTGCTGCACCAAAGTTTGATTGTACGTGTTTCCCTTTTATGTGTTGATCGAAACCGAAATGGTGATAGCATGTTTACACATCATTTAGTGTCACGACAAATGGATGTTATTATAATTAATAGCTTAATCTAGCATCATTCATTTGATAAAAACAATTTGAAAAGCTGGGATGACTTTCCACCGTGTCTCCTTTGGAAATTCTGGAGTAATGAAATTCCAGGAACAGTATCATGAAAGAAAATGCTTTTATAATAATGGACAATATAAACCGCGCGATATAAACATGTACACTGATTAAAGATGTAGTACATCATATTTATTGAATAAGAAACACACATAAATAAACAGTTATTACATAGCCTATGGGGTTACAGTCTTTGAACGGTCAAGACAAAAGCAAATTGTGGTCTTAAAAAATGTTGAACGGCAAGCCAAATATTACACTTATCCCAAAGTTCATTAAAAAAACTCTAAAGTGTATACAAACATGATCCTCATGACATAACATTGAATTCAAACTTACTTTAAAGAAATTAAGGAGAATATAAATTATAAATTCGATTTAATTGCAATTCAGTTACTCACTGGTTTAAAGGGGCCTTTTCACAGATTTTGGCATTTTTTTAACTTAGTCATTAAATGCTTTATATTGATAAATGTAAACATTGGATCATAAAAGCTCCAGTAAAAAATCAAGAAAAAAAATAAAAAAAGGAAAAGAACATTGCCCGGAGCAGGTTTCGAACCAGTGACCCCTGGAGTCCTGCCAGAGTCCTGAAGTAAAAACGATTTAGGCTACTGAGCTATTCCGCCGAGTACACATTGTTGACGTATTTTACACTTTATATAAGCAACCTTCGTAGTTTCACAAAATTTAACGACAAAAACAGAACTCTCCAAATTATTCGATCGTTTCGCGTTGCAACGCTTTATAATTTTTAGGTTTTAAAATCGTCAAAAGATGCATATAATGGCTATATTAGAGCATGGTTAATGTTCAGTATTACTGTTTCCTCACAAATATCATAACTAAAACGAAAACTTACGAATCTGAAACAACTTTTTTCAATTTTGTCAATTTACCAAAGCGTGAAATGATCCCTTTAATAGGCCCTTCCAACAACTAGGAGATCTCACTTGAAAATAACCGCTCATTAAAGCGAATATGTCATTACACACAGTTCATTATCAGCTGACGTGTCTATCTTCATAGTCTTTCAGATTAGGTATGCAGCTTTGAATCGCTTTTGTGACGTGGCTATTGAGTTTAACTAAGGAATATGGCTTGAACAAATATTTGAAAGGACTACACTTATTACTTTAAAATGTTAAAAAACAATTATCCTCAATATGCAATGCAGTTTCGTGGAATCAAAATTGAAAGCGATTTTACTACGTTCGTGTACACAAACCATGTCACTTCCTGGGCTTGGTCATTTATCAATAGGAGCATATTTATTCAAACAAACTGTGTTTAGTATTAATATCAACCGAATTGCAAAAACCGACCATAACACCTTTCAGCCTTTTGGTCTTATAAATGATTTTTAAGTTACTAGTATTTGTTTTTACCAGAGGGGGTTAACGCGTCACAAACCAGATGGTGACGTTCATGATTAGCTTCACGGGTATTTTTCGCCTTTTTATACACTTACGACTTTTTAAAATGTCGCTTACTTTCAGCCGTATAAGCGAGAAAGTGGTGATCGCTTATTTCGTATTAATATTTGCTCTTTATCGCGACTTAACTCGCTGCGAGTTGTATTAGCGTGAGCTGTAATTTTGTGACCAGCTAAGAAATTTTGCAGCGAGTAAAGTCCAGATATAGAGCTAATATGTAAGGGGCCTTTTCACAGATTTTGGCATGTTTGAACTTATTCATTAAATGCTTTATATTGATAAATGTAGACATTGGATCGTAAAAACTTCAGTAACAAAATCAAGAATAAATTTTAAAAAAAGGAAAAACATTGCCCGGAGCAGATTTCGAAACAGTGACCCCTGGAGTCCTGCCAGAGTCCTGCAGTAAAAACGCTTTAACCTACTGAGCTATTCCGCCGAATATAACAAGCTGATGTATTTTATACCTTATATAACCAATCTTCGTAGTTTCACAAAATTAAACGACAAGAACAGAACTCTCCAAATTATTCAATCGTTTCGCGTTACAACGCTTTATAAATTTTAGGTTTTAAAATTGTCAAAATATGCATATAATGGCTATATTAGACCATGGTAAATGTTCAGTATTTCTGTTTCCTTACAAATATCATAACTAAAACGAAAATTTGCGAATCTGAAACAACTTTTTTTCAATTTTGTCAATATACCAAACCGTGAAAAAGTCCCTTTAATATGATATAAAGAGCTAATCCCTTTCTTGTCGATATTGCTGGAATGCAAGAGGACTTTTAATATTAATGAACGTAATTAAAGGTATACAATGACGAAAAATACCGGTCTCGGCATGGACGTCGCCACCTTGTTTGTCAACCCATTTGATTAATAATAATAAGTCCATAATAATAATACTCTCCACAAGAAATGCCATTGTTTTACACAAGTGAAAGTGATCTTTATTTGAAGCGGGTAGAGACAGATTTTACACATTTTAAAACGGAATATTCAACATTCATTCTTGTGAAGTTTCTTCTTTTTCATATTCGTTTTTTTTTTAAGTTTTGAAAAACACTATTTTGTATACTTTGTCAATCAAACTTCTTTAACATTATAACTGATTAAATGTAAAATTAAAATATGTCAACATATATGTACATGCCTTACATTTTTCTGTAGCTCGATAGCATAAACCGGTCACTCTTGAATTATATCAACTGTATTGTACACGATATTTCCTATATTTGCAATCGGTTTTGTCCATGAACGTTTCGCACGAGTTTATTGAAGCCATAGCATTATAATTTTTACTTAGCCCTACACTCGTCCACAGCGGAAAAGTATATGGTTATGAATAAAATACAGTGCTAGGTTATTATTCAGTGAGCTGAGCATTCCATTCCCCTATTGTTCACATGTGTTTGTGCTTTATTGACTAAGCAATTCGAATGTCATAAGCACACAACTTAAGATTTTGCAAAGCGAACTACTGCTAAATTTTATTGATTCAATCAAAACTTAAAATATTCGAACACCTCCTGTTTCTTTTAACTGAGTTTATTGATCTCGCACAACTTTGTACTCTGTGTGTTATCTAAATTTTTCATTCGGTTAACTTAAATATTTACTTCAGCAGAAACGTCCCTGTGTGTCGCCAACAGCCTTTCAACGCCGTCGCCGCTGTGACTCTTATGTTCGTTTTAAACTAAACAAGATGCAAATGCCGCAAAAAAACTAACTTACATATCACCATTCTTATCTGCGATTTTTTTTATTTCGTATTCTATTGTTTTTACGTTGAGTTTGCCCCAATCGGTTAAGTGCATTAAAGGTTACACGTTGACACTAAGTCTTCTAAAAAGAGCGCACAACAAAATCTCTAGACGACTGGTTCCGTAGTGTCACAAACACTGGGTAATTGAAGAGAAAGATTAAACAATATCGCTTTTAATGTTAAACGGTTGATGGTGTTATAAATTCTGCAAATTACTACCATTTAATTGGTGCCGATACCTAAAAAAACACGGATTCATTAAACACGTATGCTAACAAAATTCTTCTTCTACACATCAACACCAACTGAAGCTTTGAAAGCATGCGTTTTAAAAAGAGTTTGAGTTTTCCTCATATTTGAGATAGATACTTGGCCACGTGCAGACCAAGTTTCTTTCCGGTACTTTTTAAAAGGGTGCTTTCGTACGAAACCCCATTATCTACTTATACTGAACGTCATATATTCCACAATACAACACTCATCTGAACGAACAAACATCCACCATTTCTATTCTGAGCAATATGTACATACATTAATAAGTTCAAATAAACATGTTGATTTAAAAAAAACGAACTATGGGCATTAACAGCAGCTGGATTCATGTAATAAAACGTTAAATTAACTTTTTGTTGTATTAAACGATAGCATAATCAAACACAAATGAAATGGATTTCCTACTCTATATCCAATCGATTACAAAAAGTCCAATAACGTACTTTCCGGTCTTAAGTCTCAATGGGTGGCAGAAGCCCTTTATTATGTATAAACGTACACTCCTGGGAAATTAATCCAGGTAGTAGTCATATTCAAGAGAAGTTTTGAACATTCTTTACTTTTCCTGAGTATTACTTCTATTCATTCTACCAAATCAAACCTGCGCATAGGTGTCAATTATTCTGCATTTAAATTCAGATATAAAACACAATTGCTAGCTATATTCGCGGGTTAAAAAAAAAATCCGTATTTGTTTATTAAATGCCACCCAATTTTGGCATCCTTCATTACACTCATTCAATACTAGGTTTTAACCAGTTTGTGTAATAATAATTTTGCTGTTTATAATTTATAATCAATATTTAACAATTAGAACATAGCTATTTACATATAACGGGTATCTGTCTTATGGGCATCCATGACAAGCATTTAATATCTTTAAATTTAAAGTTTTAATACTAACACGCATAACATGTATGAACGTTTATCTTGGGTGATGTTAACTTAATGTAGACGAAATGTAAACGTGTAGTCTATTCGTAATACTTGGTTATGCTCTGTCAGTAACGTACAACGGTCACGCAAGGAAGTTTGAATATTATTCAGCCTAGGGTGAACCAAATACCTTAATCAAAAGTGAATCATCACTTCATGTATACCTTTTAAAAAAGTTAAAGGGATCTTCTCACGTTTTGGTAAATTGACAAAATTGACAAAACATTTTTTAGATAAGCATATTTTTGTTTCAGTTATGATATTTGTGAGGAAACAGTAATACTGAATATTTACCATTGTCTAATTTAGCCATTATATGCATCTTTTGACGATTAAAAAACCTGAAAGTTATAAAGCGTTGCAACGTGAAACGATTGAATAATTTGGAGAGTTCTGTTGTTGTCGTTTAATTTTGTGAAAGTACGAAGATTACTTATAAACAGTATCAAATTCGTCATTCATTCATACTCGGCAGGATGTCCGAATGGTCAATTGGGTTTTTACTCAGGACTCCGAGGATCACTGGTTTGAGCCCTTCTGCGGTCTACTTTTTTCCTTTTTTTAAATTTTTATTCTTTATTTTTGTAAAAGAGCTTTTTAGATCCAATGTTTACATTTATCAATATAAAGCATTTAATGAAAAACTTGAAAGCATACCAAAATCTGTCAAGGCCTCTTTAAGATAATTACATCTGTAGTTATTTTATCCGTTTCGGGAATATGATTTTATCAATAATCATACTGCATGAGCGCAGGGGATGTTAAAAACGCGCTAGTGTTCTCTGTCACAACAAGCGGTTGTTTTCACTATGGATGCCAAGATTGCTATTTTGCTGTCGGTGATCGCGTGTGTGCTCAACATCATCGGCCTGGCGATTCCGTACTGGCTTGAATTTTCTCATTCTGAGGCCGGTGCGTCAGTCAACTACATTTATGGCCTTTGGTCACAGTGCCTTGATCTAGACGGCCCGGAAGGAAGAGTTCATAAATGTATTGTTAATGCGATGGAGTAAGTATGTAAGTACATTTTATCCAGTTAGTTCGAAGAGAAATGTTTATGGTAGCCAAAGGCTTATTACAATTATGTTGAGTATTCGAGTTCATCTATTTGTTAGAGCAAGTTCATTCACACATTCTTACTAGAGTTGCGACACCTTAAGGGTTTCGCGTGATGGGATGAGTGGAGAGATCGAATCAAATTGAAAATCGATTATTTCTATAAAAAAAATGGTACGAAAAATTATGTGGGTACGAAAAAAAACAAATTCGAGTACGAAAAAAAAGGGAACCAACAAAACAAGGGTACGAAAAACTATTTGGGTACGAAAAAAATGGGTACGAATTAAAAATTAGGTACGAAAAAATTAGGGCACGAAAAAAATTTGACTTCAAACAAATGGGTACGAACAAAATTTGGGTACAACCAAATTTGTGTACGAAAAAAATGGATGCGAAACAAAATTTGTGTACGAAAAAATTTGGGTACAAAAAACATTTGGGTACGAAAAAGATGGGTACGAAAAAAAAATTGGGTACGAACAAATTTGGGTACGAAAAACATTTGTGTACGAAAAGAAATGGGTACGAACAAAAAAATTTGGGCACGACAAAAATTGGGAACGGAAAACATTTGGTTAGAAAAAAATGGGTACGAAAAAAAATTTGGTATGAAAGAAATAAGTACAAACAAAAATTGGGGTACGAAACAATTGGGTACAAAGAACATTTTGTTACGAAAAAAATGGGTACGAAAAAATTTTTTGGGTACAAACAAATTTGGGTACGAAAAACATTTGGGTACGAACAAAATGGGTACGAAAACAAAATTGGGTACGTAAAATTGGGTACAAAAAAAATTTGGGCAAGAAAAAAATGTAACGAAAAATAAATGGGTACGAAAAAAATAGGTACGAACAAATTTGGGTACGAAATACATTTGGGTACGAAAATAATGGGTACAAAAAAAATTGGGTACGAACAAATTTTGGTTAAAAAAATATTTGGATATTAACAAAATGGGTACGAAAAAAAATTGGGTACGAAAGCATTTGGGGACGAAATTAATTTGGGAATGAAAAAATTGGTACGAAAAAAAACGGATACGAAAAAAATCTTGGTACGAAATATTTTGGGTACGAATTTTTTTATATTTAAAATCAATTTTGAATTGTCTAGCGGGTGAATCGTCTCGTGGGGGTGAAATGTCTTGGGGTTGCTATTAACGCTACATGTACTTCCGGCCAAGCCACGTGTTTATAGCGATTGCGCAATAAAAAACACCACTTTTTTTCATTTAATCAAAAACTGGATTTTTCCCAGATATGACGAAAACGCCATCGTGTAGATCGCGTTCTGGTCCATATACATGTGAAATTTCAGCACTAGTGTCGGGCCAGTTTTCAACACTCTCAAATCGCTGCTATACGCTGGAGCATATCGAATTTTAGTCGCAATTATCATTCGTTCAATTAAACGTCATCAAATGATGACGTCAATATAGCACTCATTCCATAAAAACCAGGAGTCAATGACCCCTGGACTGAAATTCTGAGGAGTCAAATTGAAAAATGCTGGGGTCAATTTTGAAGCGCGTTAATTGTGTTTTTGTCTGTATTATTCATTTCTTTAGATAAGAACATGCTCCAAGAGATACACTATATTTAAAAAAGTTATACTGCATTATTAAATAAAAATACCATGATACATAACACAACATATTTTAATGAATTGGTACACAAAGATAAGGACAAAATATCAATAATTTGTGCGAACAATATCGACTGTAAGTTTTTCAAAAACAAAACATGTCCATTTCACAACTTTTATTATTTCTATCAATATACTATGTTTATTTGTAAAAACAATAAATGCTCATTAAAATCTACTTCATCATAAAACATTTAAGTAATTTAAGATATGTACCTGTAGCACCTTGCCATCACATATTTATCCTTGTTATATAATCATCATCCCTATGATAGCTTTTTTACAAAAACACAATCTTAATGCATGGAACCTCTAGTATATCTATTACTGTTTATCCGAATACTATACATGTCGGAAATATATACACTTAAGAATGCCTTACCAGTAGAAGTTTAACTTTAATAATCCAAATTTTCTTTGTTGTTATCTAGTTTAACAAACCATATTTAATTTTTGTTAAATTCAGTTAATGCTATCTCAGTTATTGAATCACCAGTACTTGTAATTTGAATTGTTGTTGTTGTTTGAATCCCCATTTTTTAATTGAACGCGGGTTTAATGTTAATTTACAATACGTCCGCCATTTACAATGTCAAAGGTTAAAACGTAGCAATTAAATTCTACTCGGATAATTTATATCTAATCGAGGAAATGTGTTTTCTTAATGTTTATGTGTAGTATTATGAATTGCGAGTATAAAAAAACAACGCCCGGGGTAGACCTCTATTCCCTCGATTAAAGACCGAGTTTCAAATACTGAAACATTAATTTTGATTAGGAGCACAGCGGGATTTATTACCATGGAACTCAAGATGTTAACTGACTGACACACGGGTTAAATTTTCGATGCGTCAAAATGACGCACGGCAGAAAAAAGGGTTGCGTCAAAAACAAGTCATTTTTAATTTGCTCGCGTCAAAACGCAGGATTCTGCGTCTATTGAAATCCCTCGTCCAATATTTGTTTTGAAGTTAAATATTCATACCGATGTTGATGAAGATAAGACTAACAATGTGACTTCTGTGAAATAAACATGCTTTTTGTTTATTTAATATATTAACCAATTTTTTTAGCTCAAATGACCCAGTGTCAAACTTGGCTGAGATTTAATTGATACAAATGTTCTGACAAAACTTTATTAAGATTTGCGAATAAATTAAAGAAAGCGAAACAGTTTTTCAAATTCAGCCAAAACATCATTAGAACAAATGACCTGACCAAGTTTCTTTAAGGATGCACAGTAAATGTGATTTTTAGAGTGGTAACAAGATTTAACTATAGCCATTGGCCCATATAAGGAAAACTGCTATGCCCTCAACGGCTATGGTTTTAAATTGACAAAACATTTTTAACTATACCCAGAATTAATAAAAACTTATCAAACATTAGTAACTTGAATGACTATAGTTGTATTTAACACCCTCCCCCCCCAAAAAAAAAATATGAATGTAAAATCCAATCCCGTTGTTGTTTACTTTTCAACCTCAGTTTGTGAGGAATATATGGGTTTCTAAACATTTTCGCATGGAAATGGTATATACAATAATAATAATTCAACTCGTCATAAAAATTACAGTGCACAATTATACTTACAGAGTATTCTGTCATATCAATTACCTGTCAATTATACCCGAAAGGGGAGTTAGACAGTATACAGTCTTTGCCAAACATGGCCGGACCGACGGACATGTCCTGTAGAATTGTGTAAGGTCCGGCCTGTCTGTCAAATTTACAGGACCGATTGTCCGTTAAAAAAACAACAACGTAATCATAGGTTTGTATAGGTTTGTTTATGGCTCTGAAAGTTTTCTGAGGTGCAAAAATAGCAATAGTGTCTTTATACACGTGCTTTTTCGTACCAACGCTCTTTCTGCTGACGGAATTTCCCGAGGGCACCTGATTGGTCCATTTATGTGCATTTTACGAATGCGGGTCAGGAAGGTCCAAATCCATGACAGCCTAGTCGATTAACAAGATAATCATAAAACTGATTATTACATTTTAAATGATGCAGATATCAATTTGTGTGGTTTTAATAGCAATAGTAATGTAAAATAATGATCATTGTCATTCAAACCGTTATTATCTTGGCTATCAATGTCCATGCGTGAAACAGGCCAGTTGTCATTTATCGAGGCCCTTGTCGGTTTAGGCTGTATTGACCAAACTCATACCTGACATGCGCGCTAAGCGTAGCTTAGTTAAACAAGTATCAGCTACTTTTGGTTTGGAAATTGTTCTTAAGATATTACAATGCAGCGCATCCTGTTTATATTTACTATTAACATGCGTTCAGCATTTAAAAAAATAAATATTTTAACTAAACAAGACTAGTACCATGTATGGCGTGTATTATTATTTAATGTAAGATACAAATGTGTGACCTTAAAATTAATAGCTATTCAATAATTGTATCATTTTATATCATGAACACCTTGATCCCAGCAATGAAACCAAGTTATTTTACTATTACATTCTGTAGCCAGTAGGTCCTATGAAAAAAGAGGAGGTCCTGTATTTTTTCCCATTTTACAGAACCTACTGTTCAGTAAATATTTGCCTAGTTTGGATTTGACTGCGTATATATAGATCGATAGAAAATCCACACGCTGCACATATTACAGGCTTTTGTATTGCTGATATTTAATTTCTTCTTTGCATATTCAATTGATAAAAAAAAAACTCAAATGGATGTCTATTCTTAGTTTGCTGTCTTATTGTACCCTCAAATTATACATGTTTCTTCCATAATTGAATTTTCAGAAACCTCATTCTTTAAACACATTTAATGCGTTGTCTAGAGTGGTAAAAAGATTTTACTTTAGCCATATAAGGAAAACTGCCCTGCCCCTGACGGCCATGGTTTTAAGCAGACGGCACTCGGAACTCGACCCTGATATCAGAATATATGAGAGAATCACAATATAAGCTTTAATTAATAAAATCATAAATAAATGTGGGTCACAAGTCATTTTTGTTTCAAAAAGCATTATAATTAAATGTAGCACAATATTGGAATTATTAAAATATTGATTGCAAATGAAACGGTGCTGTACATTAAGATTGTTGACACTATTTCAGCTTTTATAGGAGTCTTAAACAAGATGTGTTTGTGAAACAATATGTCCCCCATATATTATAATAAACTATAATAGTTTTTTTATAATAAAAAATACATTTGTTAACTGTTTTCGTTAGTTGTTGTATATAATAAAAGGAATATTACGCATGTCAATTGTTCCAAGAGTTTGTATCACTCGAGTGGCTTGTGTGATGACGTAATATTCCTTTTATTATATACAACAACTAACGAAAACAGTTAACAAATGTATTTTTTACTTTAACAAAACTGACAAAACAATGACTAAGACGGTACGCCATAGTTTATTTAAGACGCGTATGAATACAGTTTATGTAAATTAACGTGTAAACATTCGAACCTGGAAAACCCAGGTTTCCGACACGCTTACATTAATGCCATCGTTAATCCAATTTTTATAACAATTAAGTTGACAACTTAAATCCGATGTTTATAATAAAAACGTTTAAACGATATGCACTTCCACTTCTATCTTCCATGTCTTTATCGAAACTTAGTTTAAACCACACTATTTTATTGTATTCCTATCGAAATATACATTTATGCATGATAAACACACACTCTAAAATACGTTTTTAACACATTGTTTACTGATAAAAAAACACCACGTCCGACATGTCCTTACATAATTAAGATAACATTATTGTGTTTTGTCACAGAAATGACGTCACACGATGTACTACTTAATATATTTCGTAATATAAAATATTTCTTATTTTGGTGCGTGTAATGTGACGTCATTAAATGGGTTGAAGTAGTCCGGCTAGTATGGTAATACGGAATTGGAAACAGCGAGTAGCGTAATACGGGATTTTTTATTTCAACGTTTGATACAATCAGTATTTTGTTAAAAGCATTAAACAGGTATATAATAAATATAAAATATTAAGAAAACAAATGCATGTATGTATTTTAAGAGTATTTTTATGTATAAAAGGAAGTGATAAAGATTGTTATATTCATTATTTTATGAAATATGCAGGCTGGCTCAATTTAATGCCTGCTTAAAAAAGTATTTTTAATTTGACATGTATATGGACAAGAATGCGATCTACCTGTTGGCGTAGGCGTTATAGCTGGAGAATTTCGAGTATGTTGTATTTAAATACTTTTATGGGAAAGGAAACGCGCGCAGGTAAACATTGTGACGTCACGTCATGAAAAGCGCTCGAGATCCACCATCTTGTAACGCAACAAAGAAACTCAGTGTAATTAATTCAATAAACACAGAAAAATATGATCGTAGCATATGTATGTCGCGCTATAAATCAAAGAATACTGATTTTTAGCTCATCTTTTTTTTGAAAAAAAATCATGAGCTATTGTCATCACCTTGGCGTCGGCGTTGGCGTCGGCGTCCGGTTAAGTTTTGCGTTTAGGTCCACTTTTCTCAGAAAATATCAATGCTACTGCATTCAAACTTGGTACACTCACTTACTATCATGAGGGGACTGGGCAGGCAAAGTTAGATAACTCTGGCGTGCATTTTGGCAGAATTATGTGCCCAATTTATACTTAGAAAATTGAAAATTTAGGTTAAGTTTTGTGTTTAGGTCCATTTTATTCCCTAAGTATCAATGCTATTGCTTTCATACTTGCAACACTTACTAACTATCATTAGGGGACTGTGAAGGAAAAGTTATGTAACTCTGACTGGCATTTTGACAGAATTATGTGCCCTTTTTATACTTAGAAAATAGAAAATTTGGTTAAGTTTTGTGTTGATTTCAATTTTTTTTGTACAGTATCAAAGCTATTGCTTTCATACTTGCAACACTTATTAACTATCATAAGGGGACTGTGCAGGCAAAGTTATGTAACTCTGACTGGCATTTAGACGGAATTATGGGCCCTTTATACTTAGAAAATTGAAAATTTGGTTAAGTTCTGTGTTTTGGTCCACTTTGCCCCTAAAGTATCATAGATATTGCTTTCATACTTGCACTCGTAAACTATCATAAGGGTACAGTAAAAGGACAAGTTGCATAACTCTGGTTGTCATTTTTACGGAATTATGGCCCTTTTTTGACTTAGTAACTTTGAATATGTGGTTAAATTTTGTGTTTCGATCCACTTTACTTCTAAAGTATCAAGGCTTTTGCTTTCAAACTTCAAATACTTTCATGCTATCATGAGGTTACTGTACTTGGCAAGTTGAATTTTACCTTGACCTTTGAATGACCTTGACTCTTAAGGTCAAATTATTAAATTTTGCTAAAATTGCCATTACTTCTTTATTCATGATTATATTTGATTGATACTTTGACAAAACTAATCTTACCTGACATACCACAATAGACTCCACCCAAACCATCCCCCGTGCCCTCCTCCCCCTCCCTCCCCCCCCCCCGAACACCCCCCTATTATTTTTTTAAGATCGTCTCACAAATGACCACCACACCCTCACACTATAACCCCACCCCACCCCCCATTTTTTTAAACGGTTAAAAAACACAAATATTTATTTTTATTATTTTATTTTTCGCACCCAAGAATCCCCTCCCAACAACCACCCCCCCCCCCACCCCCCCAACCCCGAATGTTTTTTTTTTAAATGCATTTTTTTCGCATTTTTAGAAGATAATGTAATAAATGTCCACTCCCCCCACACTATACACCCCTCTTCATTCCACATCTCCCTCCTTTGTGATTGAAATTGAGAGTCCCTTCACCTTTAAAAAGAAAATAAATGAGCGGTCTGCACCCGCAAGGCGGTGCTCTTGTCTTTGATACATTTCTACATATATTGGTGAATGAATATAAATTACTGCATCGAGGAATATTTTAAGGTTCAAATGTTTCAAATGTATCTTACAATAAATGAAAATAATTCTAATCAGTCTGAAATTCGCAATTTTGACGCCATTGTCGCTTTGTCACGTGACTAGTTTTCATTTGGATTCTTTCGGATCGACCTTGACATTATTTGCTGAAATTGTAAACATTACTTTCGTTTTCTGAAATCTTTTATTTGTGATTAACAACTTATGTCTGGTGGATTATAAGACTGATTTCAGTGTGAATCAGGTAGTTTTGAATAAATATTTACGTTGAGTTTGTATTTACACTACCATTTGTTTACAAAACAAGCCAGAATATTCTAAAATACCGGGATGTGTCTGAATTTGAAAACACTTGAGCACATGATTCTTTCCGCTTTGTCCAAGCGCTTTCAGTATAACCTTCAGCACAATAATATGTACGGAAGAAAGCGTCTTTGTAGCTACGTGTTATTGTTGTGAAAATGTCGAAACCGTGAGGCCTTAAAAATGGAAACATCGTATCCCAGGCACAAACAAACTCAATTTTAAGATATTTAACCGCAGGCAACACAAAATCAGAAGCGGAAAATATAGTGAAACTAATTCTTGACGATATTGTGTCGGAGGCAAGCGCTGTCAGTGCTTACATTGTAAGAAGACTGGTGGAAAAAATCGTTGAACTTTTTTTTAATCAAGACTGTATATTATGGATACATCTACATAATTACACAAAATCTCTGAAGCTAATCAAATATGAGTGGAACTTCAACCAGCTTATTCAGGTAAGCAGGTGAGAATTTAAGACAATGAACTTTTTTAATATAAAAGTACCCAATTGTCAATTAAAGTAGTGGGTACCGACTTTTTTGTACCCAATTGAATATGAAAATACCCAATTGAACTCAAAAGTAGTGTGTATTTACCCAATTACTCAGAAAAGCTATCTGGAGCTCTGCTGTAACGTACAATCTTTATACGGAATGAAGGAGTTTTTATTTACCAGTACACTTTTTGCATTCTTTTGATTGTCTACTTAATTTTTTTTTACTGTTAAATAAAATAACGTGTCAGACTAATGTCGTTAAAATCTAGAGTTTAAATAAAATTATGTCACACGATATACGTATTAAAATATTTAACTGCATGTCCGACTTGTCGTCATTAAATTCAAGTCGTCATTAAATTCAAGATTGTAAATGAAAATACGTCACAAGATATATGTATTTCATACCATACGAGTTTTTTGGGATATTTTCAGATCTGAATACTGGTATTTTACATGTCTTAAACTTTAACTGTAATGTATCGCAGATTCAGAGATGTAGGTTTTGTTGTAAAGGTCATTTAACCCAACATATTCCAGACACAAAGAGTGTCCAAATTTGTGCAAAATAAAGAAGTGAAACTCCAGCTGCTAAAGCAGTATTGAATTTTCATTAAAAACAATTAGTTGGTCCTTTATTTAAAGCAAGTGACCGATTGCCCAAACAGTACAAAACAGCACAATACAGCACAATACAAACCAACATAAACACAAAATATGAATAAAGCTGGGGTCACCGCCTTGGAACGGTCAATGCAAAGCATTGGGGGTTTAAACCTGGTTATAGAGCGCTCAACCTCACACTTGGCCCAGCAATATTCATAGTACATTTAAGTGTAAATAAAATTTAACGTCATAGCATTGTAACTCAAATTAAACAATAATAAAAGGGAATTAAAACGCATTCAATTTAATTACTATTTAATTACTCAATTGCATTGAAGATACAAGAGTAACAGAATTACAACTTTTTGACGAACGATCAAATAAAACTATTAACAATTGTCAACTACATTCCTTCTTTATAGAAAAGATTTGAGAATATAGAATCATATAGTTAATATCTCAGATAATCATCGCGCAAATACAGGAAGAAGCAGCAATAATGGGTGTAAAAATTCCATATTACATAGCTTGGTTGTTTATGTGACTGCTAAACAAATTAAAAATAATTAAATCAAATAAGAAACGCCTATCAGAGAGAAAATATAAATAAAATGGAACGTTATAAACCCAATGACCTACGCATGTAGATTACAACTGGGAAAGTCGGTCGTATGACGTCACAAAAATCCATAATGACATAATGACGTGAACAAATTCCAAGGGCAGTACTAAATAAAAATATTAATCGGGCTGTGCTACTAATAAAACAAGTTTAGGTGATTTAATATTAAGAAGCAAATGAATAAAAATGGTAATTCCATTAAAGCGACATTATTGGAATCAAACAGTATATAGGTGTTTTGACAACTGAAGACAGAAATGATTTGATGTACGATTTGAGTCCAAATGTAGTTTACATGCAGATTTGTTCATACGACACAATGACACAATTTTATTCAGCAGTGAAAAATGCCTATAATGTAGTATTCATGCAGATTTGTTCATACGACACAATGACACAATTTTATTCAACAGTGAAAAATGCCTATAATATAACTAATGATTCCAAATTTTAAGGGAAGAAAGATATAGTGAATCGAAAACCATCAAACACGTGTTTTTAAGTACATAAGCATCGTATCCTTTTGATAAAAACAAGTTAATTAAATTGAAAAGTTTAATATGAACATTTGGTTTAACATATTTTAATTTGCGGACACGCTTCAAAACATCTCCGTAAAATGATGGATGGGAGATAACAATTAAATTAAAACTAAGACATTTATCGATTGTCATTACCTGCTGTATAATTTATTTGTGTACTGATATATATTCAATTGTGGTGAAATCAACCGGGATCACCTTTGTGAGAATCTGGTGGAAAAATCACTGCACTAACCTGAGACATCTGTCTGTCATGATTGATATTGCTCAGTTGTACATATTTTTCTAGTTCTGGCTACCATAACTTTAAATGTCGCTTTTTATGATTTTTGACTGGCGCGACTTTATAGTTATGGACCAACCCCATAGGAAAGTCAACCAGAAAATCCCGAAAAGTTGACAGTTAACAAAGACCGGTCCAAAACAGCTTTTAAAGGGATCTTTTCACGCTTTGGTAAATTGACAAAATTGAAAAAAGTTGTTTCAGATTCGCAAATTTTCGTTTTAGTAATGATATTTGTGAGGAAACAGTAATACTGAACATTTACCATGGTCTAATATAGCCATTATATGCATCTTTTGACGATTTTAAAACTTAAAAATTATAAAGCGTTGCAACGCGAAACGATTGAATAATTTGGAGAGTTCTGTTTTTGTCGTTAAAGTTTGTGAAACTACGAAGATTGCGTATATAAGGTATAAAATACGTCATGTATGTGTACTCGGCGGAATAGCTCAGTAGGCTAAAGCGTTTTTACTTCAGCACTCTGGCAGGACTCCAGGGGTCACTGGTTCGAAACCTGCTCCGAGCAATGTTCTTTTCCTTTTTTTAATTTTATTCTTGATTTTTTACTGAAGCCTTTACGATCCAATGTTTACATTTATCAATATAAAGCATTTAATGAATGAATTAAAAAATGCCAAAATCTGTGAAAAGGCCCCTTTAAGTGCAGCTATTGTCCCAAATCAATCACTTGATTGGAAAGATTGACATTTTTCACATTTAACTGATATATTCTTTCACAAAATACTTACTTTAACATTTAAAATTTATCTATTCTACTCTAACATATCGAGAAAAACAGCGATGTGACAGACTTTCTTGAAATGCGAATCTCCCGAGATTTCACGGTCATATGACGGTATTTCTACTTTTAGTAACATTCCATGTGCTCAAGTGTTTTCAAATTCAGAATGACATTTCCCGGTATTTTATAATATTCTAGTTTGTTTTGTTAACAAATTGTAGTGTGAATACAAACTCAAAGTAAATTTCACACTGAAATCAGTTTTATAATCCACCAGACGTATGTTGTTAATCACAAATAATAGATTTCAGAAAACGAAAGTAATCTTTACAATTTCAGCAAAAAATGTCAAGGTCGATCCGAAATAATCCAAATGAAAACTAGTCAAGTGACAAAGCGACAAGGGCGTCAAAATTGCGAATTTCAGACTGATTAGAGTTATTTTCATCTATTGTAACATGCATTTGAAACATTTGAACCTTAAAATATTCCTTGATGCAGTAATTCGTATTCATTCACCAATATATGTAGAAATGAATCCAAGAAAATGAGTATTTTTTTATTTATAGCTTGACATAAATATGCTACGACTCTGGTTGACTTTCGATACGGGTTGGCTTCAGAGTACAGGTATGTCAATACTGTTTAAATTGTACGCTGACGTTTCTTTAGCTAATATTTTTCTAATGTTGACAGACCATTGACATTGCTGGGGTTTGTTGAGTTAAAGACTTATTATCATCAGGG
Source organism: Dreissena polymorpha (assembly GCF_020536995.1). Lineage (NCBI taxonomy): Eukaryota > Metazoa > Mollusca > Bivalvia > Myida > Dreissenidae > Dreissena > Dreissena polymorpha. The sequence goes on along the minus strand of NC_068355.1, from coordinate 5,415,987 downwards.
ATAGGAAGGCATTATGGACATTAAACAGCGCATCATTACGTAGACAACAGCTGCACAACTGTATGTGTAAAAGGTAAATCAGTATATTAATAATTATGTTGACAACTAGCTTACGTAGCATCGTCCGAAAACATGAAATATCCGACATCTATTTCAATATTTAAAATTCAAGATATAATGACGACTGAACTGTTTTACTTTAAAGAAAAAACAGTTAAACTATGTTTTTATTGAAAATGAAACACAACAAACTAAATACTTATCATGTTAACGGCTAAACGACTAATTATCCCACTATAACACTGTCATTGAATCGCACATTTCAATTAAAATTATCTCCCTTGAAAGTTAATGCATATTGATATAACGAATTCATTAAACGTTATCAAACATTAGTAATTTGAATTGCATCGGATTCGCACAATATTATGTGGATGTAAATCCGATCCGGTTGTTGTTTATGTGTCAAGCTCATTTTGTCAGTGAGATACTTAAATGTCTTGCGTAGTAAAATCTACTGTAAAGAACACAATGATACTTACATAATTCTGTCGTATCTGTCTGAATAAACATCCGCTGCACAAAATATAGACATTTGTATTAATGATAAATAAACACCATCATATTTTTCTGTGTTTATTGAATTAATAACACTGAGTTTCTTTGTTGCGTTACAAGATGGCGGATCTCTAGCAATTTTCATGACGTGACGTCACAATGTTTACCTGCGCGCGTGCCATTTCCCATAAAAGTATTTAAACACAAAATACTCGAAAACTTGATTTATCCCAGGTGTAACGCCTACGCCAACAGGTAGATCGCATTCTTGTCCATATACATGTCAAATTTCAGCAAACGTGTTGGGCCAGTTTTCAAGGCGCTCAAATCGCAGTGATTTGCCTCAGCTTAACGAAACTTAGCCCCCATTTTCATTCGTTCAATTGAACGTCATCAATGATGACGTCCAATACCAGTTTTCAAGGCGCTCAAATCGCAGTGATTTGCCTCAGCTTAACGAAACTAAGCCCCCATTTTCATTCGTTCAATTGAACGTCATCAATGATGACGTCCAATACATCACTCATTGCATACTAGAGTTGCGACACCTTAAGGGTTTCACGGAATGGAATGAGTGGAGAGATCAAATCAAATTGAAAATCGATTATTTCTATAAAAAAATTGGTACGAAAAAATATGTGGGTACGAAAAAAACAAATATAAGTACGAAAAAAGGGTACGAACAAAATAAAGGTACGAAAAACTATTTGGGTACGAAAAAAATAGCTACAAATAAAAAATAAGGTACGAAAAAATTTGGGAACGATCAAAAATTTGAGTACCAACAAATGGGTACGAAGAAATTTGGGTACAAATAAATGTGTGTTCGAAAAAAAATTGTGTACGAAAAAAATGTGGGTACGAAAAAAAATTTGGTTATGAAAAAATATAGGGAACTAAAAAATTAGGGTACGAAAAACTACAAGGGTACTAAAAAAGCGTACAAATAAAGTTAGGGTACGAAACAAATTTGGGAACGAAAAGAATGGTTACACAAAAAAAATTGGGTACGAAACAATTGGGAACGAAAAAATTTGGGTACGAAAAAATTGGTTACGAAAGAAATTGAGTACAAAAAATGGGTACCCAAAAAATGGGTACGAAAAAAATAATTGGGTACGAAAAAATTGGTTACGAAAAAAAATGGGTACGAAAAAAATGGGTACGAAAAAGAACTGGGTACGAAAATAAACTTGGGTACGAAAAAATTTGGGTACGAAAAACATTTTAGTACGAAAAAAATGGTTACGAAAAAATTTTTGGGTATAAAAAAAACATTTGGGTACAAAAAAAATGGTTACGAAAACAATTGGGGTACGAAAAAATGTGGGTACGAACAAAATTTGGGTACGAAAAAAATATGGGTACGAAATATTTTGGGTACGAAAAAAAAATCAAATGTGAATTATCTGGCGCGTGAATTGTCTCCTGGTGGTGAATTGTCTTGGGGTTGCAATTAACACTACATGTACTTCCGGCCAAGCCACGTGTTTATAGCGATTGCGCAATAAAAAACACCTCTTTTTCGTCATTTTATCAATAACTACATTATTTCCAGAAATGACGAATATGCCATCGTGTAGATCGCGTTCTGGTCCATATACCTGTTAATTTTCAGCAAAAGTTATCGGCCAGTTTGCAACAGAGTCAAATCATGTGTTTTGTGTATAGTCGAATACAGTAGAGAATAAGATAGGAAGGTTGTGTTTTATCTGTGTTTTTACCAATTTCATATTTTACTGGAATATCCCAGTAACACAACTATCACATTGTGTGATTTTTTTTATTTTTCTTTCCATTTACAGTGCACTCCCTCTGGTCCAGGGGACAAGACCATCATAAAAGTACTCCTATACACCCTAATTATCTCCCTTAGACCAACCCAGATGTATTTTCCCTGCTGGAAACCCCCCACCCACACGAGCCTGCACTTCCAAAACTCCCCCTTTAAGCAATATATATTTTACCTAAAAATAAATGCATATAGTACTGTACATGATGTAATTAATCTACTGTTATGTATAAACAAAGTTGTTTTGTCCAATTTTAACTGTAAAGTACATTGTTTTACTTTCTAATTTTTATGTCGCCCTATAAAGGCCACCGTTTGAAAACAGGTTGGTCATTACCTTTATTATACAATTATTGTTATTTTTTACTTTCGTTGTAAATATTGTTATAACGCCACTCTGGGGTGATGTCTCTTTTTCTTGAAGTTTCATACAGAGTTGGAGCATTATGGTTATACTCCCTGTCTAAAAGTGTACCACATTAAACCACTCTTATATATATATACTAAAGAACAATACAATTACATTATTAACCATATTTTACAAAAAAAATAATGCTCATATGCAATAGAGATAGCTACTATAGAGGGGAGCTATTTAACCATGCTCTACCAGCACAATTAATGTAAGTTCAATACTTCCCCACATTTGTCTGTATCTTCATCTACATCAATACAACTGGTGTACATGTATATCTATGAATTGATATACACCAATACAACCATAACATCAGATTTACACTTATCATAACTCATATACTGTTTTTTTAAATATAGTGGCAATGTTGAACCACTTTGCGATGCGGAAAATTCAAAAACTATTAATTTTCTTTTAATTTAAAATAAAGTACACACCCGTGTAACTTTCCTCTCTAATTTATATGAAATTATTAATATGATTTTGGCAATAAGAAATGTTTTCCAATTGTGGGTCTACTCTAGACTCTTCTTTTCAATTATTTTTTCTTTTAATAATTATTTCTTATTATGTTTTTTATTTTTATATCAATGGAAAACAAAAGATTTTTTGACTATTTTGTTTAAAAAGTATTAAAAGAAATCTATGCAAGAATACATGGCAAGTAAGGGTCGTGTCAAAAAGGTGCCATTTACGGCCCTATTATCAGTTTTGGATGCCCCAACCTGTAGAGGTGAGAAGACTGTAAGAAGACAGTAGGGACAGTGGGGCATGAGGAATAATTCATAACCAGTAATTGACGGGTTCTTGTTGAATTAAGCACAGAATTATCTGAGCATTAATGATTCATTAGAATTGAAAAAAAATCAATCGACCAGAAAAATCCAATTGACCAACTTTGACTTATGTGAAATTTTTTGAGAGATTGCCGTACAAATTGCATGAACAGGTATAACATAGTGGGTATTAATAGCTTAAGATATTATTGGCAAAATGTCTTTTTAATTGATATTATCAATATTGTTTTATTAGGCATGGAATATTAATCAAAATTGGGGGTAAAGTTCAATCGACCAGTATTGACCAGTAATGACCACTTCGGGAGTGTTGACCGGGGCGGTTTTAACCGGTAAAAACCGCCGGTTAAAACCGGGGGCGGTCGATTGGTGCCAACCCTGATTGCATGGACTATACATGTAGCCAATTAAAAAAGAACCAGCTGAATTACCACAAGGTTGCTTAGTATTGAAAATCATTAGAAGAACTGCTAAAAATGGAAGAAGTATCCAAACGTTTTATCTTTAAAATATGAAAATATTTGGTGATTTGTGTTTCATTTAATATGTACCTCCGAATTCTTCAAGGCATTTTGGAAAAAGTTTGTTCATTTTATAGTAAGAAGTTTTAATAATGCTTTTATTACATACTCGTTTTTCATAACACAATAACATTGATGTTCATTCGAAAGACAACAAAAGCAGGTGTTTATTAAAAACCGACTTTAAAATTATGTTATATGGTTCACACTAGATAATTTTACTATCTGTTAAAATATGCTAAACAAAATTATTTACCTGAATTCCTTATGAAAATTGATTTCGTTACAACATTCAATACTGTGTCTTTTTATTTTAAAGAGAAGATAATTAGTTGCGTGATATTTTTCATACCAATTTTCCACAAAAAAAAATGCATAATGCAATACCATACATACAAGAAAAGATTATTGTCATATGCTTTTTCAAGAGAGTTGTAAAGACGAAGACCCAAATTTCTGTGCTTCGACAAGCAAATGTGATGTTACAATTTAAGTAATTTAAGTAATTGACTGGAATGACCAACCAGATAATGACTGTCTTTATAAATAGATAACCCTGTTAACTTTCGTGTTTCAGCTAAAGGCGTTCTGCAAGCGAGGTACATAGAGATCGCCGCCTCCATTCTGATGTTCTTCTCCATAATATGGGGAGTCGTTCAGACCGTCTTGCATACGCCTAAAGCCCTGTTCACGAAACCATCAGGAGTCATGTGTTTCATAGCAGGTATCGTTTGTTTGGAGTGTCGGCGTTGCAAGCAATAGTTCATTTATATCATAATATCTTTACACAGTTTTTCCTTGACAAACCTACCCTATCCAGCATACGTCACTTCTGAATGCGTCTAAAGAAGACGGCCGTATTAATTCATGCCTTCAATAACACACGGCAAACGCACGCATACGTCTCAAAACCTTTCATCGTGTACATGAATCTGCATCGTATGTATGACCGACGGTTTTGATTTGAGAAAAGCATGCGAATTTAACGATATAAGTATATATGTCATTAAATTACATTCTTCTTTGACGAACGGGAAACGAATACTTATCGTACGACCACCAGAATGTGTTTATGATAATGATAATGATGATTAAGATGCGACCGTTGCTTGCTACTGCTGATGCTGATATAGTTGCGACTTCTGATGATAGTAACGAGGACGGATGTGTTTCAGGTATTCTGGCGCTGGTGGGGTGCATAGTGTTCGCAACTAACAGCGACATCAAGAGAATGTTGACAATGGGCTATCACTATCACGCGGGGTTCGCCATGTGTATCATAGCCGGAGTGTTGAGTCTTGTCAGTGGGATACTATATGTATTGGCCCGGAGGAACACGCAGCCTGCGCAGCCCAAATAGGCCATGCAGAAATAACAGTCCGCCTGAACATTTGTTACATCTTGCTTTTTTTTACTTTTTATGCCCTCGCTAGTGTGACATTTAGCAGTTAAACTGTCCGTCAGTCAGTATGTCAGTACTGTCCTTCCGGAAATTTTAATGGTCATAACTTTTTTGTCAATATTTAACATAGCAACTTGATATTTGGCATGCATGTGCATCTCATGGAGCTGCACATTTTGAGTGGTGAAAGGTGAATGTCAAGATCATCCTTCAAGGTCTAATACAGTATACGGCGTTTGTCCGTCCGTCCAAAAACTTTAACATTGGCCGTAACTTTTTTACTATTGAAGATAGCAACTTGATATTTGGCATTGATGTGTATCTCCTGGAGCGGAACATTTTGAGTGGTGAAATGTGAAGGCCAATGTCATCCTTCAAGGTCAAATGTCAAATATTCCGTCCGTCCGAACACTTAAAAATTAACCACATCTTTTTACATATTGAAGATAGCAACGTGATATTTGGTATGCATGTGTATCTCCTGGAGCTGAACATTATGAGTGGTAAAAGGTCATGGTCATCCTTCAATGTCAAAGGTCAAAGATTGAAAAAAATCATTTATCCATTCAATCTCTTACTTACTTCTCATGGAGCTGCTCAGTTTGAGTGGTAAAAGGTCAAGGTCATCCTTCAAGGTCAAAGGTCAAATATATATATACAAAGCGGCGCAATAGGGGGCATTGTGTTTCTGACAAACACATCTCTTGTTATAAAGTATATGTATATTTGTGTTAATCCAGAGAAAAACTATTAATCTGTAATTTTTTATTAATCAAGGTATAAGCTTGCCTTTGTTACTGTCAGCATTTATTATGAAGGGCCTTTGTTTCTTCACTTTTGTTACAGTAATTTGAAAACAAAATAAGTAATAACAGCAGAATTGGTAATGATGCTATATGTTGATCGATTTAAAATCGGTTCTTATACATTGTTAAAATTTGTATTACTTTACGTATTTATCAAGCCATAAGAGAATGAGCTATTCCATAATTGGCCTCAAATAATTATCCAATCGGATACCGGTTTTGTCTATTTGTAGACAAATATGATAGAATTAAATATTCGTTAATGAACTGCACTTCATGAATTATTTATTCTTAATGTGCAAAAAGAGGTTCCCCTATAACATATTTGAGTCAACCAGTATTTCGAACAGGACTAAACTAAAACAAAAATTTGAACAAAAAAATATATTCTTCTTCAATGTGAAGCAATATATATCATTAGTAAAATAAATGAATTTTGAATTCCTGTTTTACAAGTTTATGTGCAGGAGACATTGCAAAATTTTAAAAAGAAGGTCGGCCGAAAACAACATCGAACAACTGTCATCATTTTATCGCCAACTAGTTTATTAATTAATTATTTGCGATAGTATAGTCGATTTGTGTCATAAATGCATATTTTGTTAGCTTAATAAACGATGAAGATTGAAATCATAATATTAAGAATCATCTTCTTACCCACTCAGCGAATCAAATATGGGTGCAATTCCAAATCTATTTGTTGTCAATCAGCCTTTTCCTTGTGGCTACATCGGAATAAATGCACATATAATAAAGACTATGGTGGACCATCAGTCTAGTGGCAGTTATACTATATGTATTAAACAATTACGACCTTTTCGCGCATATCTTAATAAACACAGATAATCATCATCATAATCATCATAATCACCATCATCATCCCAAACATTAGCAGCAACAACATCAGCAATACATCAACATCATAAAAAGCATTAACATTGTCATCATCATAAGCAATATAACGTCAACAACAGCAGCAATCATAGGAGATAGTATAAACACGATTAAGGGGACAAAACCAAACACATTAAAAGAAACACAAATTAGACAAGAAATATCTTTTAAAAAAGATATACGGCGTTGATTTTGGTTGGAGTTTATTAAAGGTAAAGAGTTCAATGAATGAGATCAAGGACAGCGAATGTCTTTTTCTGTGCAGTTCTTAGCTGCCTCACACGCAGTACGGGATGTTACGCGGAGATTTCGCAATTTATTTTACATTATTACATATTTCTGGTCATAAACCTATAGATACAAAACAGAACAACAAAAGAAGAATGGAACTGAAATTAAAACAAACGAGTCAAACCGGCCACACGCGAATCATCCGTACATATTTTAAATATTTATACTCGCGTTCTTCGAACAAACCTGTTTTAGGTTTGTCGGGCACTGCTATTTGATTCGATTATTAGCAGTATCGAGAATCATCGCGCTCATGCTTAATACATTAGTCAATATGGTGGAATAATTCTTGTTAAATTAAATAAAAATAATATTTATAATGGTATTTTTGAAAACACATTAAGAATCTTTTATTGACATGCCATATTATATCGCTGGATATCTTCATTTAACATCTTTCTGGTCTAAAGAAAATTCCAGTTCACCGAGCTATAGCGCCTTTATATTATAATTATTATTTTACTGGCCGCGAACTCGGTCAGCACATAAGGTAGATGTAGTCTTGAAGACGCAGCGATGACCTGTATATAAACTCTGACATTTAAACACACTAACCGAGAATTGACCCGATACCTCGCGGGTTGAAATCCAATCATTAAAGCGAGGTCTCGCTTCCACTGCTCTTCATACTTTTACACGTTAACATGAACACAGGAATATGGAAGTTAGTACTAAATACGAGAACAAAGCCTTTAAGTACAAACGTTCTCGCGCTGGGAATCCCCGGAAAATAAAAGGTGCACGCTCAAACTGTATTGATGTCGAGATTGAGTGTTTAACTGTTCTATCTATTAAGTCTTTTCATTAGAGATATAATTGTTTCATGCTGAACACGCAGTAAAACAGTGTTACAAAGACGCGGACATGTTTCCAATGTTCTGGTCGTATGCTCAAATCAGCCTATGGGATAAATGAAGTGTATTCATTCTGACCTAGCCGCGGGAAACTTTATTTGAATTTTATTGGACAGTTACAAAGGTCAGGTAAGGTGAAAAGCTGGCGTATACAGCTTCGCCGAAAAAAAAGCATCTATGATTTACTATTGTGAATTGTAACCTGAAAACACTATACTCACTGGGGATAATAAAATGATACATATGATTTACGACGAGCGTCTGTCTTAAATTGATGTGTTTGCTATTAAATACGTGGGTTTGTAACATGATAACTTGCTGATTTGTGTTTTATTTAAAATATAGTAAACAGTTTCATTTGCACGGTTTTAACGTGTATTAAACTATATTCTATCCCAACAGAATAACAATCATTCTGCTAAAATGTCTTTTTAGTTTTTCTAGATAGACGTTTGCTAAAAAATAAAAACTCGTTAAGCACTTAAAGGGATCTTTTCACGCTTTGGTAAATTGACAAAATTGAAAAAAATTGTTTCAGATTCGCAAATTTTCGTTTTAGTTATGATATTTGTGAGGAAACAGTAATACTGAACATTTACCATGGTCTAATATAGCCATTACATGCATCTTTTGACGATTTTAAAACCTAAAAATTATAAAGCGTTGCAACGCGAAACGATTGAATAATTTGGAGAGTTCTGTTTTTGTCGATTAATTTTGTGAAACTACGAAGATTGCTTATATAAGGTATAAATTACTTCAAGTATATTTACTCGGCGGAATAGCACAGTAGGCTAAAGCGTTTTTACTTCAGGACTCTGGCAGGACTCCAGGGGTCACTGGTTCGAAACCTGGTTCGGGCAATGTTATTTTCCTTTTTTTAATTTTATTCTTGATTTTTTACTGGAGCTTTTACGATCCAATGTTTACATTTATCGATATAAAGCATTTAATGAATAAGTTAAAAAATGCCAAAATCTGTGAAAAGGCCCCTTTAAGCACGAATCATTCATTGATGTTGTTTTAGCATTTCATACCTGGTGTGTGATGCCTTAAATCGTGTTCATGATTCAATTTAAATTTCCTCCTAATGAGCTCGTAAGATATTCAAGAAACTTCATGGGAATGGATTTTGGATGTCCCTTTTACAAGTATTTGACGGTCCGCTTTAAATCAAAATCACTTATCATCGGAATAAACAATTGGCTATGTCTCCGGTCAAATAGATTAATACAGATTTGTAAAGCCAAATCAATAAAACATCTTCCACAAAGATGAAAGGTGTAATGGTTGTTGTGGATTTCGGCTTATATTAATATTCTTCAATGTTTGTATCAATCATTCCCATATTGATAAAAAGCCACGCATCATGAGTTACAGTGTTGGTGAAGACGAATATAGTAAAATAGGTTTAACTTTTGATTCTGTGGTACTGCAATGCCCATTTAGGTTTTTTGACATTTATGGTTTTAATTTTCTAAGTGGTGTCCTTTTTGTTCAAATCATGTTCATGCGTTCAACTTAAGCCACATCCTACAGACCACATGTCAATAAAAAATACATAGCAAAATATGAGGTAGAAATATACTTCTCTGAGTCCTAAGGTGAATATGAACATCATTAATTTTCCTGTACTAAGCTTTACCATGACCCCGGGGCTCAAAACTTGATAGGTAAAAATATATATATATAACATGTTCTCGTGTGAAACATTAAAGACTATAGCTGTTCAGTTGCTTACTAACTTCGTGTAGTGATTTCCTATAAAGTCTGTTTAAACCGCGTCCCGTAAGCACAAAAAACGACACGAATATGGATCAAAGTGTGTACAAACACTTACTGCTAAATAACTTTAGAGATATTTTCTGCACCTACATACTATAGAACTGTACTATTTAGTATGTAAAATCATATGGAAGTTCCCTTTTTAGTTTTTTTTCACACTCATGGTTCCAACCTGGCAACTTCCGAAAGGCATACACAAAACTTTTTGAGGCACATAATACTCCGGTGACGTCAAGTATCCAGGTTTCCTTTATCACTTTGCTTTGACATGAATTCATATCATTATTTGCAACAAGATAAGCATTGATGCAAAGCATCAAAGGGCGTCGGGAATTTCAGTGTAAAAGGCACTCAATGAAGTTACATGGAACGATTTTTTTCTACTGTAAATATTAATATACTAGCTTTTGCCGATTATTTTAAACAAAATAGAAAAAGATACTGGTATAACCATTATCTATGATTTTGTGTTATTACTCCCAAATAACCATTATTTATGATGTTGTGTTATTACCCCCAAATAACCATTATCTATGATTTTGTGTTGTAACCCCCAAATATTTCATAGTTCATTTTATTTACATTGGTTTCATTTTTTTTACTGTACTCCGTGTGCAGTTTTCATTAATGGAACAGAACTGTGAAGGTTTTATAAAATCTGCTTCATCTTGTAAGCGTAATTTCATATTTTTCTCAACTTCAAGGGGAGATGATTCTGAACTTATTCCTACGTTGCTCATTAACGATAGGGGTTGAGTACTCATTGATATGAAAACACTGTAAAAGTTTGAAAAAAAAATGAATGAAAACTGTAAATTGTATAAAGAAGCTGCATTTCACGATACTTTGAAATTCAGTAAAAGATCATAATAGATTTATTGCTCCGATATTCATCATTTTCAATAGGGTTCGAGTTATACTGGTATAAAAACACTTAACAAGTTTGGAAAGATTCAGACGAAATTTGTGAAATCTTTAAAACAAGTGGTTTATTTTGTCAAATTTAATAGAAAAAAATTCTGGACTTATTGTCCTGATGTTTCTCATTTTAAATGAGGTAAAAATTCTTATTGACATGAAGACACTGTAAGTTTGGAAATAATCTGATGACAAATGTTGACATAATCACCTAACCAAGCAGTTTTTCACTTTTATTTTTAAATTCAAAGAGACATCATTCTGGACTCATGGTCCGATATTGCTCATATAGAGTTTGGGTTGGGTCCTCATTGATAAAAAAAAACTGTGAAAGTTTGGGAACAATCGGATGAAAATTTTGGACTTCGAACAAGGATTTCAAAATTTCTCAACTTCTAAGGAAGATAACTATGGACGTAATGGTCGGATAATGCTAAAGGGCCCATACCACCTGGATTGTAATACGTGTCGCGCTTCGCGCTCTATTTATGGTTCTTAAAAAAAAAACTACGAGGAGTGCTTGACTCTAGTGAAACGGTTTGCTGGGACACAGCTCCTCCTTGATAAGCGGATGCTTCCTTTATCGCAACTCATTGTTACAATCAATAATACGTGTCGCGCTTCGCGCTCTATATGTGGTAGGGATAGGCCTATGATATACAGCCATATAAATGTATGGATAATAGATGTGTTGTTTGCATTTATTTGTTAATATAAAAACACGTGTATTTTTGATAAGATATTTAAGTGATGAAAGAAATTTTAATTAACGTTGTCATCACATTGCATCCATTAATTTTTATAAAAATGTCCAATTGTAGTAAAATGGATTTTAAAATGTCCACATAAAATAAAGCTTTATTATATTTATTAACCTGACTGAAAAAAATTGTCAGCCGCCGAACTGTTCCGTTCGTGCCGAAACCCCGGATTGAACCGGGGAGCCTTTAGATGACTGTTGCGTAAACAACTTCAGTCTAACGCTCTCCCAACTGAGCTATTCCGGCTGACATGCACTTATGTACTGCTATTTTGTGTAGTTGTGTATAGCGATCGTTATTATATGTCTATTAATAAACTAATACTTTGTACGATTTCGTACCACTACGCCTTCCTATAAACTTGCTTGCGTGATAGGTCGTCAAATAGCGTACAACATTGATTCTCCACTAAAAAAGCAAATTAGAAAAACCACAAAATAAATATATTTTGATTATGTTTTGTTTTTATACAGAACCAGAAAGTTTCGCATATTTGCCCAGTCTCTGTGATCTTTCCCCTGTGATCAGTTGTGGATAAGTTATTAAATAAAACAATTAACTTTGCATTATTGGCAATACATGTTGAAATAAATGTAATAGGCACAAATGCAGTACTTATTTACATAAATAATCACCACTATGCAAGGTATTCTTAAAACAAAAATATATACATTGATCCGTAAAATAACTTCTCCTCCCATAAGCGAAAAAATGCATTATAAACTAATCGCCGCCCTCAAGGGCGACGCCAATAATAGTGATACGTGAATAAAAATTGTAAGTATTGAAGGGGTTTGTTCCTAGATTTTCGTACTTTGGATAATGCCATTTAATGTATGTAATTACAAAATTAAAATATATGGAACAATCTTCCAGATAGTCTTTTACTATCGATCAACAATGTTATAGTCGCATTTTATCTCTCAATTTTGTGTGATTTGTACATATATTTTATATTACATAATGTCAATATATGAATAAGTTCCTTTAAATTTAAATTACTTAAGTGTGAATGTTTGTTCATATTGCATATTTACTGAATGTTCTATGCACGACTTCACACAATAAAAACGGCTAATTCTATTAACATTTATTTTCATGTTATCTTCCTTATTCGTGGTCACTTAACATGCTCATATATTTATAATTTACATCACGCTACACATTGCTGATTGTAAGGTATGGACGTTATTTACGTGTTTTAACAGAAAAGTAATTATTGCGAAATCCAAGATTGGTTTAGGATTTCAGTCGCTATTCAATTTAAATGATTTGCAAAACAATTTTTGATGGCACATTTAGCTTTTAATCAGATAGACTTATTGGAAATCAAGTTGTTGCATAAGAGTAACATGCCTGACAGACTTTCCCCTAAGATTCCTTAGATTAAGTCTGCACTTTACTAAAAGTTAGCTTTTACCTTTCGCAGTCTGTGAAAGTAGTCCGTTGGTCTTATGACGAAATTGTAAAACACGGACAGACGCTAGTTCATCGATTGATAATTAGCGAACTAATTGTTAAATAGTGACCCTGGGTTCATCTTGGAGTATTTAAACTCAAAGTTCAACCAAAATAGTTTGCAATGTGAAACGGAAAACGTTTAAACTCCAGTTACAATAATTGATTTTACTTTGCAACTACATTGGTTATGGCTGATTGCTTAACTTTTATTTAATTTTTGTGTTATATATTTTATCCTACTGTTCAGTATTTTATATATGTGTTATAACTACATTATTTGTATTGTATAATTATGGGCTGCCTCTTCATTATTTTTTTAATGGAGATTTAATTGGTATATTTTCAACGTGAATAAAAAATAAACATCTGACAGTGATTTAGGATGACAAATACATTGGAATGTTACCGATTTCAATTTATGATAATGCATAAATCAATCAATCGTTTAAAGGATTTGTGTAAGTAAGGATTATTATCTAGATTGTTTGAACATTATGTATCCATTTCTTTTAAGAATTTATGATGTTTTACTTAAAATGGGCATATTGTTAAACTTAGGACACGTCGATTTAAATGTCGATCCAAAACCTTACAATAACTATAGTTGTCGTGACGTTATTAGATAGATGCAGGTTAATTAGGAACGTATCGTACTTAATTAAAAAGCTCCTTCGCATCAAAACTTTCTACCTTAATAACGCGACCGAGTTCGGAGTAACCACGTGCGATTGTTCAGTGACTGTCTAGTTTTCACAATGGAATCAAAGTTTGTCGTGGTGCTGTCGCTCATCGCGTGTGTGCTCAACGTCACCGGCCTGGTCATTCAGTACTGGCTTGAATAATCGCATTCCGAGGCCGGTCAGTCAGGCAGATAGAATTATGGCGTTTTGGTTATGTGCGCACCTCCTGCGGAATGCTTACATGAATGTGCTGTGTAACAACCCGTTTTGCAACAACCCCGTTTTGCAATAAATTTATTGCAAAACGGGTTGGAGTGTCTTATTGCAATTTGATTTTTTTACAACAACCCGTTTTGCAATATACGCGTTTTGCAATAAATTTATTGCAAAACGGTTTGGAGTGTCTTATTGCAAAACGGGTTGGAGTGTCTTATTACAATGTGAACATTTTATAATAACCCGTTTTGCAATAAACCAGTTTTGCAATAAAATTATCATTCTTGTTTTAATTAATTCAAATGGATTGGACGAGTTAAAAGGGAATTTTTTAAACTTGTCCAAGACATCACTGGGAAAAATGTTTTAATATTTAATACATTTACTTTTCCGCGACAAGTATAGCTATGAACAAAACAATTAATGTATACGATCCTTTCGGAAATCTTTCATTTAACACGATATTCATAGTATTCGTAAATTTGTAAATGATTGTAGTTCAAGAACTAAAACAGCGCCGCGAATTATTTCTCGGCGCAGATGCGGCAGTTATCAGGATTTTGGTCTTTCGCCAAACTGTCTGGCAAAACTTGTTCTTAACGTACATTGTTTGCAAGCGAACAACTAAAAACCTAATTTGCATACATTTTCCAGTTTAAAAAAAAACACACAAATAAATTGCACCAAAATAATATTATTCACAATATTTTTAATAATCTATATCAATTCATAATGGAAGCAAGACAATTACAGTCACATAACATGCATGTGTATTCCGAATACTGATCGATAGAAAGACAAATTATTGATGAGTCTATGCCACTGGCAACATTTCGAAAGAAGTATTCAGTCGCGTTCAGGAGCACATTTCGAAGCTGTGGTAGAATTCACTTCCGTTAACCGAAGTTTCCGAAGTTACAATCATGTGATCTGATGGGAACCCCGAATCACTCTCATCGATGGTGACGTCATTGGAGATAATGACATCAATAACACGTTGCTGCAGCTCTACATTCTCGGCCGCCTGCTTGGCTGCGAATTCATTATACACGTTTCTTACTCCATCTAGAATAGAAAGACGTAACCGGAGGCTGTAACTGGAGATCTTATCGACGTTTTGGTCTACGCTTTGGTACCGACGGGTCGCTTCCTCCACGTGACGGCTAATAATCATTATCTGCTGACGTGCGTACCGGAAATGGCGTCAGCTGGGTACGACTGGGGATATGGGCATAGACTGTTTAGAGATTTGATCAAATGTTGTTAGCATACCTTTCAGGCGATACAAAAATATGCTTTAGCTCAATGTTGCTGTTCATTAAATGACTATATGATCGATTCGAGTAATGTTCCCGTTAATGTGAATTAAAACGTCAAAACTTGTTCTGAAATCCAGGTTCGGCTAAACATCGATTCTACCGGAAAGCTAGGTGTGAAAACAGTCACGTTAAATGATCGAGTGATAAGATACAGACGTGTCGTGACTGGTGCTAGACTAGACACGTGTCCATTGTTTCTTAATAGGTATTGAGTAATTTATATTAAAAGTAGTTGAACTGTGATGGCCTCGCGGCGAATATTAGGTGCTGTTTAATGTATTAAATCAAGATCGTAAAATATCTTAGAGTATTTGTTGCTATTCATAATTGTGTTTACAGGTATCAAATTTATTCCACGGGCTTCATACACTATTTGAAAAATACATTGTCATTTAATAAACACAGAAATCCTGTATCATTGGTTCCACGTGTCAATTGCGAATGTCATGCCGCCAAATTTACAGGTTGCCGACTGTCCGCGTATGCAAAACAAACACTGGGTGCCGATTGTCCGGGTGCCGTTTGTCCGGATACCGACTGATCCATTAAACGTTTGAAAAGATAAGTCTTTGTAATTAAAACTGTTTTTGTCCCACTCGATCATTGCTTATATAACTGTTAAGTTCTGTAATACTAATTATAGACTAAAACGTTTTCATAACCAAACACACTGAACAGCTATGCGTGTGTTGTTAATGACTGTTCGTTCTTTTGTTGTTTTTCTTTCGTAATATTATGTTATCATGTGTTGTTAATGTGTGTTTGTTTTGTTGTTGTTTTTTCTTTCGTAATATCATTTTATCTTGTGCTGTTCATGTGGGTTTTTTTTCTTTCGTAATATCATGTTAAAAAAGGAAACACTGCTGAAAGGCGCATTATTATAATAAACAATTGACAATTGTTTATCTAATAATTTTTTTACAAAACAAAACTCCAAAAGAACTCACAAACCAAACGCATCCACCCATGACAATATTTATATTTGTCAAATATCTCTTTTTGTTTTTAATCTAAAAAATGACCCCGGCTGTTGCGTGCTTTGCTATATTAATATGAGCCATTGAAGGTTGTTGTGCTGTGTAACATGATATCGCGGTAAACCTTCGATTACAGGTAAGCATAAATTTTATCCTTTAAGAGAAACTTTTGTAATATCACTTTATAGTAAACATGTGCACAACTATTTTCTTTATTTAATATGTATTGTGTATCAGTAGAAACTCAGTTTTCAATCAATTATCACCTGTCAATAGTAAGGAATTAAGTGTACATAACTTTATCGCAACCCGACTATCCAGCTCAGTCCACCTCTCACATTTGTGCAGCGTACGTTGTCAGTTAATACCAGATAAAAGCAGTTGCTTTACACAATCATAAAGCGTGAAAGCTTTTATGCTTTGATTTGTATTGTGCATTTTATACATATCATGTGGGCACAATGCGGTAAAGCGCACAATGATTACCGGTAGGTGTAAATTCCATATTGCTTAACTATGAAAGCGAGTCTTTATGTAACCTTGAAGTCTTATATAAAACTACAAATAATTGAAGCAAGGACATAGTAGAACGATTTTTTGTGTGGAGGACTGTGGTTTTACATAGCAATTTTCTCGTGTTTTCACGGGATTCACAATAACATCAGACATGTTCGCTGCATCGATATTGAATTTACATTTACTACCGGACGTTACAAGTGTACTTGTTTTCATTGTGACATTTCTACTGATTTACTGGTCAACTCGGAGACATCCTGGCATACCTCCTGGTCCTGGTCGCTGGCCAATCATCGGCAACCTGGGGTCGCTGGCTGGACCGGACAAACTCAAGGTGTTTCGAGATCTTCGCCGTAAATACGGCGACGTGTTTGCATTGTATTTTGGTTCGGAACTTACCGTTTTTCTGAACGGCTACGACGCTATAAAGGATGCGTTCTTAAAGCAAGGTCGCCATTTTTCATTTCGTCCAGAGAATGACTTCGCAAAGCGGTATATAGTTAGTGATCTGGTATTCGGGAATGGTTCGGAGTGGAAATCCAAACGTTTGTATATAATGAATGCGTTCCGTGATATATGTTTTACCAGAAATGGCGCCGTCTTGGAGCAAATTGTGCACGAGGAATTAGACTTGCTAATTGAACATTTAACACAAATCAAAGAACCGTTTTGTCCTAGGAAAACGATGTCACTAAGTTTTGCCAGTGTGGTGTTTAACATTCTTCACGGTAAACGTCCAGAACGCGATGATAAACGCTTTCTGTGGTATCTTGACACAGTTGACAAGGGGTTTCATATGTTTCTTAGCAGTCAGGTGCGGCATTATTGTTTTCCATGGTTTGACAAACTTCCGGGTGACCTGCTTCGATTACGATATGCAAGGGATATGTCAGCATCGCATATCGACTATTTTGAGGAAGTATTTAAGGAGAGGGAGGCGACTGCCCTAAAAGGATCCCGGGACTGCTTGTTAGATTTCTTCTTATCCGAGGACTCCCCAGTGACACGTGACGAGATTTGGAAATGCCACGAAGACCTCATGGCGGCGGGAAGTGAAACATCGGCTACCACACTGACATGGATGATACTATTTCTAGCTCTCAATCCAGACGTTCAGGACAAATTACACGCCGAAATCACGCGCAAAGTCGGTAAAGAGGTACCCACGATTAGTGACCGCTCCGAAATTCCATACGTGGAAGCAGTGATACTGGAAACTTTACGGATTGGTAGCAACGTGCCATTGGGTGTGCCCCATTTCGTAAAGGAGGACGTGTCATTTAGAGGTTTCTTAATACCCAAAGGCACAACTGTCATCGCCAATTTAAGCTCCACGCACCACGATTCTTCAGTGTTTCATGACCCTTTCGCATTTAGGCCAGAGCGTTTCTTAGACGAATCCGGTCGTGTTTTGCAACCATCGGAGCAAGTGATCCCATTTTCTATGGGTCAAAGGTCGTGTTTAGGGGAAACTATCGCACGTATCGAACTGTTTTTGTATGTTACAAGGATCGTGCAAAACGTTCAGTTCAAACTGCCGGCTGGTTGCAAACGGCCAACACTTAATGGTGTTTTTGGACTGACGTACAGACCCGAGGATTATAATGTAGATATCGAGAAGAGAAATTAGACGATTCACGCGTTGTTTTATACGGAAATAAACAGTTGGTAATCCAATCAAGTCAGACGTGACATTTAAAGATATGAACAATGTTGGAACATGTCCGGAAACATCTGGTCCGGCCATGAAATTAACGTGATCCAATTAACTTAGCATTATTACTTTATAAAGACACAGTTAACTTAACGTATTTGTCTTATTTTGTTTCTTATAGTAACGTCTGATAATAATAATGTATGTTTAATAGTGTGGATGACGTTCATTAGTTTCATTGAAACATTTGAAAAGCAGGTGTCATTTGTGACCTTGCATTTTTATGAAAGACAACAGCAGTAAAACTTACGTCAATTCAATCTTACAAGAGTTTAAAGCATACAATAAAAGGAGCCGTATTTTCGTTGAATTTATTGGAATCAAATGCGTTACTACTATGTTTGCCTAATACTTAAATATAATATGCCCAACAATAGGTTCAATAGAATAACAATGGTTTAATCAATGCAAACAAAAAAATAGTTTAAACAAAGTCTCCTATTACTTGCATTACGAAACAATCGATGAACCGACTTTCGATATAGTTCTATCTAGGTTATAAATGTTATATATCAATCATACTGTGTAGGCTGATACAGAACAATAAACGGAAAAATAGCATTGTCGTTTGAGAAATGACTTCAACAGACAACTGAATGCTGCCACGATAAGTAATCAAAGCACTGAAGGCACTGAAGTTGTTCGCTGTTGTCGTCCTTTATTAGCGTGTGCGCATTGCACAGGCTAATCAGTGGGCCCAGGCTAATCTTATTTGACGTGCATTAAGCCCCGCTTTCCCTGAAAGCAGCCAATATGTACAGATTTCAATGATAAACACTAGACTGACCAATTTCGACTTACAAGCTGCTGGTATATAAACTCACTGCTAGAGGGTATATACACTCACTGCTAGAGCAGAATCATTTGTCGTCTGCTGCAGACAGGCAGCGGTAATTGTCCCTTGCAGAGTGAGTGGTAGTTTTTACCGTACTTAAGGCTTCTAAGCACAAACTGATTTGCAAAATATGCTCTATAAATTTAGCTGACCGCTAACGCGACCAACTTAAAAGGCCGTCAAAAATATTAAGGTTTAACAATACTGTATTCGAACAAGAGGTCAATGATGGCCCTGTATCGCTCCACTGTGTTTTTATGCGAAAAAAACGTGCAATTCGCATTGGTTGAAATGTACTTAAGCATGTGACTTTCTCTTTCTATCCCTCGTCCCACTGGGCGCTTAAAAGTTGGAAGGGTGAGCTTTTTTATATATGGAAAAAGTTACTACCGTGTTAACTAAACGGACTAAAAAGCCCGGGAATTGTTGCACAGGTCCTTTGCTTATAACGTAGGTACATTTATCTCTCCAAAAGATATTGTCGCTCCTTCTATTTCACATATTTTTAGATGCTGAAGATCAAATCTACGCATTTGATTTGAAACAGATTCACAAGACCCATAGGAATCAAAATGCCTTAACCCTTTACCAAATGACATATTTTGGACTTTCTCAATTTGAAAGAGGTTGCAGACGACAATTAAATTGTAATGGAATATGAAGGAAATGATCAGGTAGTGTAGAAATAATTATGATAAGAGGAGAAATTGCTCATCTTGAAATGAAGTTGTCAGCTACAAACCCGTAAAATCCTGTTAGTGTTTGGTAAAGGGTTAATAATCTCTGGTTCCTTCTTAGAGCCTTTCACACATTTATAACAAATACAATTGTAGCATCTTTCTTTGTAAAGAATCATCTCAAAATATAATTAACAACCCACACATCCCTAAGACCAACAGACCTGAGAATATTATGATAATCTAAAGATTATTTCTTTATATTTATAAATGTATTTAATTCAGTAATACATTTGATTTCTAAGATCAATCCATAACTTATTTTAAGAAAATTATAAAATGGTCAGAAATATATATGGATCGTTGAGCAATTGACAATCATATCCACAATTCATGAGTCACGATTCACAAATGGAACAATGAATCATTAGTTATTAAAAAGCAGCATATACGATAGTTAAGAACATTGCACTTCATTAATTCAAACACCTTCTCTTGGATACAAAGTTCGAGTTTACCATGCAGTATCATATATCGACTTTTCTTGAAATAATCATGTTCATGGAAGTTGTGTTTTTAAAATCAATAAGATATTATTAAACTGGTTTAAACACTACAAAAAAGACATGTAATTAACATGTCATCCGAAATATTTTTATCCGGATATATGTTCACTTTTGACATATTTAAATAAAACCCGACTTTTTTCAGATTATAAGAATAACAATCATAACACTTTTTTTTACTTCAATTCCTTTGTAAGCAGTCACCATCTGATCTAAAATGGCACTTAATGACAGGGTTTTATCTCATGTTTACAAGATGTTGTTGTTGTTGTTGGTCACAGCCACACGGCCGCCGAATCTCCCCTGGTAAACGTCATATGTTCAGTTTTGTGACCATCAGGGCAGGGTCAAATTTGAGCCCAGGGGAATAATTTGAACAAATTTGGTAGAGGCCTATTAGATATCACTACACACCAAATTTAGTAGCCCTAGGCTCTATAATTATGAACAAGAAGATTTTTAAAGTTTGCACAAAATAGGCCTTATTTAAGCATATGTTCATTTTTGTTACCCCCAGGGCAGGGTCAAATTTGTCCCCAGGGGCATAATTTGAACAAACTTAGTAGAGAACTATTAGATGTCACTAAATACCGAATTTGGTAGAAATAGGCCCAATGGTTATGGCCAGGAAGATTTTTAAAGTTTGCACAAAATGGGCCCAATATAAGCATATGTTCAATTTTGTGACCCCTGGGGAACGGTGAAATTTGATCTGAGGGGCTTAATTTGAACAAACTTGGTAGAGGAGTATTAAAAGTCATTACATACCAAATTTGGAAGCCCTATGCCATACGGTTATGGACAAGAAGATTTTTAAAGTTTGCACAAAATAGGCCTTATATAAGCAAATTTTCAATTTTTTCACCCCACGGGCAGAGTCAAATTTGACCCCAGGGGCATAATTTGAAGAAACTTGGTAGAGGACTATAAGATGTCACTACATACCACATTTGGTAGCCCTAGGTCCTATGGTTATGGATGAGCAGATTTTTACAGTTTTCACAAAATAGGCCTTATTTAAGCAAATTTTCAATTTTCTGACCCCCCAGGGCAGGGTCAAATTTGACCCCAGGGGCAACATTTGAAGAAACTTGGTAGAGGACTATAAGATGTCACTACATACCAAATTTGGTAGCCCTAGACCCAATGGTTATGGACGAGAAAAAAATTTAAGTTTTCACAAAATAGGCCTTATATAAGCAAGTTTTCAATTATTTGACCCCCCGGGGCAGGGTCAAATTTGACCCCAGGGGCATAATTTGAACAAATTTGAAGAGGTTCACCCCAGGAACATTCATGAGAAATTTCATCAGAATTGGACCAGTAGTTAAGGAGAAGAAGATGTTTAAAGAAAAAGTTAACGCACGGACGCACGCACGCACGACGGACACAGGACCATGACAAAAGCCCCGCTGGCCTGTGGCCAGTGTGGCCATACCACGTGGTCCGTGACGTCATTTTGGCTAGCACGCCAAGTAGAACATTGTAAACATTGCCTCCGCTAAGAAACTTCAAATCCACGTAAGAATCTTATTATTTACTATATTTTAACGAAATAAAGCGCAGGCTATGGGTAAAGTTGAGCACTATACTTGGTTATATAAATATTTGACACCAGATGAGTAGTTTGGTCTATCATTCGAGGCAAATTCCTAGTTTTTACGTTACAATGCACGCAAGCACGACAAGCTAATTTTAAATCTTTTAAAATATCCGTTTTATATTCACTTTTGCAGTGTACTAATGTATGCGGACGTGAATAATTCCATATAAAAATGTGTTTTGTCCGAAAACAGTATCTAAAAACACCATCTAATGACATTTCTAATGTACACCAACAATTTGGCAAACACGACAAGCAGCGAAATTCAACGCAAGCACGACAAGTCGATATTCGGCTAAAACGACCAGTTGTTATAAACTATGTTTCTGAAGCGATGTTATAGTCGAGTTAATAAACACAAATATAATTAGAACTTCAAAACATTTTCTTGATCCGGCACATAAAACACAACAAATACAATAGCTTCGATGCTGTCTTGCACAAGTGCTATAACAAATGTGAAACTTTCACAAAAAACAAGCCTCGGAATCTGATCATAGAGAGACTATATGTCTGACAAAAAGTTCCAACTTAATCTGGCGACTGTCTGACACACCCTTCTGGAGCCTGGTTTGAATTTAATCTTTTGATTTCGATGAACAGTCCACAATAACTCCACTATTGTTAAGCCGAACTGATCGATATAAAATGGTACATTTGACGCAACATATCAACACATGTTTCTTTGATCGTTGTATACTTTAGTGAAAGATGATGACGTATATTTGCACTTGTATTTTTGGAAGGATCATATTAGTAACATTTGGTTAGTAGCATATTTATGTACGTTTTGATAAAACAATACTTAATGCACACATATAGATTCATAACAAGTGATATATCGATCGGAGTTGCAGTTAACTTGGCTTTAGTTTGATCCTACTGTTGGTTATGCCCATGTTCTTTCCAACTGTTAAGGCCATTGCAAGGATCAAACTGTTCTGTTGTAAACGTTGATTTTAATAGCTTTAACATGTAGATTTAGTACTGCCCGTTGTCTTGTCATTATATATGGTTAAGTGGATGAAATATTTGAAACGGTAACACACATGACACATACATTACATGCATATGATTATAATACTCTAATGGTGACAGCACGGGGAATACAGAATAAACAATGCATTTGTATTTGATTTAACATATGTTTTCAGATACACAGCATGACGACAGAAGTGCAATATATGTGTTATATGCGCCAGAGGATATAAACACAGACACATTTGGTATCTCATGAAAGATCACACGTTGGGATGTTACCCTTTAGCTGCTGCGGGGCTGCACTTCCATCTAGACGACAATACCGGTAACAGAGGCACAGGTCATTGTCATACAGCGCTCTCGAGTGATAGAGTGTGAGATATGTGAGCACAAGACAAGTACTCGGGCGCATATGCGAGAACATCTGAAAACACATAGTGAAAACAAAACACATGTCTGCAGAGTGTGCAAAGCCCCCTACAAAAATATCAGCTAACTTTGTAGGTACTACGGGCATAAACACAAATGACTTGTATAACGTGGTTTCACCTGTCTGTGATTTATTTGTGATTTACCCGTGATTTAATAATAGCTGTGATAATAGCTTTATCATCAAATCTCAGTCATAATTAACATTTGAATCTTATCTGTTTATACCACGATGTTTACTTGTTGCGTTTCTTTCTTTTTATTGCATTTTATTTTTTGTTAGCGCTACAATTATAGTATAGCAATAGTGATTTAGTTTGTGATTAACGTGTGATTTAATGATGCCATTTAATATTAGTTCATTTATAAAAAAAAACATACAACATACACTGCGTAGTGTTCATTTCTGAAATATAAAACCAAACAAATCGGTTCAAAATGTATGCAAAATCCGTGTAATTGGTTCTCACAAAGAGGGAGTAAATCTTCGTTGTTCTTTAACTGCATGGAGCAAATCAAACGAAAAAAGCAAAGTCAAATGAGCATTTGAGTTATATTAAAGATTACTTTTATCCCAATTTTCTCAATTATCTCTGTCACACGATATATAAAATGAAGTATTATCTTTCGTCATTGGCAGTTGAAATATCTGATAGTTTTGGAACATTTTAAGAGTTATACAAACAACGTTTGACTCAATGATGGTCAAAGCTTTAAGTAATTATTTGCAAACAATTGTGATCGGATTTACAAAAGCGACAAGAAACACATAAAATTAACATTTATTTGACTGAAGTAAATATTCAGCACTTCCATTACATTAAATACTGGACAAATTAAAACACACATAATGCACATTAATAAATATATATTTAAATGTTTGTTTTATCTCAAGTCAAGCTACTTGATTGCAATCCCTCTAAAACAAGGAATTCTACAGAAAGGGGGTATCTGATTAAATTTCTTTCATGTCGAGTCCAAGTCTATAAGTAGGTAACAACTTGCTCTCGCTTCTTCTCGCACTATCCCACCGTACTCCTAATGTTTACCTAGCAACAGCATTTCGACTGGGACTGTGTGATGAGTAAACATTATGTGTGTTTTTATTGAATATTTCGTCTTTGGTTTTGATCCAAGATTACGTCCACGTTGGACATTCATGTTGCTGACGTCTCGTCAGGGTACGCTTGCTTCGCTTTCCGAGTTTGAGTGTTGGTTTTTAGCCTCATAATTCCTACAAAGGAAAAATAAATATTGTAAGAAAACAAAACAATAAAGTTCTAATTATACATGTAGCTCAAATATGAATGTGTTAACGATATTCATTTTTCTTTTGTTTATTTAATGTTTTATCTTTTTTATTTACATCACAAAACAGGTTGGTCGATATATTTTAATTTGACAATTTTGCGATTGTTCCAAATATATAGTCAACATGTTTTCTGTATATGAAAACAACTTTGGAAAAGGCAGTGTAGTATATCGTCATAAAGTGACTATAAACTATAAAACTATAAAAGGCATATTTTGACCGCACAAATATGATCCATAAGAATGCATACTTGTTTATACGTTTTAACAAAAACTGTTCTCGGTAATATAAATATTAAATTCATGACCCCTCATCTCTAATGGGCGAAGAGTCTTAGTTATGGTAACATCATGTCTGAATTTCGATTCAGTAGTCATTTATAAGTGCGGATTGTGTTTATGTGTTCTGTTTTAAAATCTTAAACACGTTACTTTATATACATTATACATGGCTGAACGCACACAGGTAAGGACACAAAATCTCACAAGACAGTAAATAGACACGAACTACAATGTATTCAAGCGGCACACAAATTTCATTAATTGATGTACATGTATATTATTTGACAACATAGAAGTTACCAATTCTACACTTATAAATCACCCGATCCTGTTTTATTAGCTACTACTAGTAGAAACTTATAAGACTTTTTAGACTACTACTACTAATAATAAAAGATGCCTTTCCTACCGCGGTAAAATTTTAGTACTACTGACAACACTAATAAAAGATGCTGTCGCTAAACGGTGCTTGTTCATTTGGCGGACAATGGTGTGCCACGTGTGAGGAATTATGCCGTTATTGCATAGCTGATTGTATTTCCTGCCTTTAAAATGCTCGAACGAATATGAACTCTGGATGTTGGGTTTCAATAAATTATAGCAGATTACACGATTTAAGCACAATTTGATACCTATGACGAGAATTCAGTTTACTGGTCATGTACGTAATTCCGGCCACTTTTGGGACTATTTAAGAAAAATCTTTAGTGTTAGGCAACTGGTTGAAACTAAACTTCACATATATAATCCTGGGTTCAAAACTAACCTAGCATGAAAATTTAAATAGAATTAGATCAGTGAATGTTACTTAATGAACAGAAAATGATGACATGTAAACTATCCATTTTCGTAGGTTAAATGTACCTAAAAAATCGGCCACTTTTCAGTTTGATCTGCAGATAAAATTACAAAGCATTATCTTTTGACAAATGTCCTCAAATTCAGAGTATTAATCAATGTTTATACTATTAAAATTTTTGACTTGAAATTTAAATAAATGCGAAATTATTATACCAGTTACTCCCCCTACCTATTTTATTAAATATAAACAATGGGAAACTGCTAATTCATTAAAAAAAATATTTCTTTTGAATGTGTTTAATAAATTTTTTCAAACATAGCTAAAAAAGTAAACACATTTTGTTTGAAAAGTTGACTTCAGTTTTGATGATTAGTAAACGCTTATATATAATATTAAAACATGTAATCTAGTAATATTCTTATAAAGGGAGGTAATTCATATATTAAAAAATATATTTAGGTTCTGATTTTTATGTTTTGAATATAATTTTTTGTACAATTAATTGGTAAAACTTTAATTTAAGTTTATTAGATAAAATAAAAATAATTTTATCAAATATATTTGTTTCTTATATGAATATAATTGTTGAAACAAATGATGACATCACTTTCCCCACGAGCCAAATATTTCCCGCTATATTTGTGACATTTTAACACAAACGTTTACAGTGATGTGGTTCTTACATTTGCAAAACATTGAGAGTAGGGATGGTTTTCATGTTGATTTTTATAAATAAAAACAAAATATGTGCGTTAAGATCATGAAAATGATTTTACATAGGTGGCCGATTTTTTACGTACAGGCCGGAATTACGTACATGACCAGTAGTGCTACTTTTAAAATAACTATATAAAATATATAGTTTCCGGTTATGTAGTATTATGAATAAATATTTTCGAGATATCGCTGTTCTTTTTTACAAATGATATTATTTTTAATGAAATTTGCCTGCGCATTGATAAGCATTTAAAAGCTATTGGAGTGGTTCGATTGCGCTTCAGCTTTACGTCAAGTCTTATCTGGCCGCAAATTATACCTTTCTGAAAGGCGCTTATACAGTCAATCGTCTGATAATGCTGACGTACCGGCGTTCGCGGAAGAAACGTGTCTGTGTTATTTTAATTATAGAATACAAATAATTATGGGATAATAAAGTGATCAGCCTAAATTAACTAAACATCATGACAATGATCCGGAAGCTTCTATTAAAACTGTGTACAAGGGGAAAAGCCGGCGAACAGTAGGCCTACATGTCACCGAGAAGTGGGGCAGTAGGCAAAAGCTTGGAACGCAATCACAAGAACTTGCAGAAGTTCAGATTGAGAATGAGAAACCAGAAACAAACTTAATTGCTAACTGTACTACAAATAGCAGTTCAGTATCAGACGTAGATACTTCGGTTACATTTGGTAAGTAAACAACAACCTAATTGGTGCATTGATTGAGATTAATTCCAGCCTCCGTCCGGCTCTAGTCACATGTCAGCTGTCCTTGGTTTATGGGTGTGTGTGATCATATCGATGGTCCCAATTCAAAATGCCGAACCTACATTTTTTGGCATTTCGCGATTTCGATACTTTGCAAAGCGGGAAATCAATGCGCATATACCTCCAAAATAATGAATTAGTTAACCAATCGCAACAGCTCAAAAAAGTCATGTGATGTAATGACGAACCGCAATTGGTTGAAGTCAAAATGACGAAGCTGCGAAAAAATGTAACTTCGGCATTTTGCGCTCTAATTAATACATAAAAGTATCAATATAGCCATTAATTTTTAAGGTAAATTGACGAAACGTAAACTTTTGCTGATAGAATAATTTAATGATGTACATTTTAGATCATTGAAGAACGCAAAAGAGATCAAAATAATATAAAATGTTGAGGCCTGAACTTAGTAACTTGTGGCCACAACTCGTAGCTTGTTCCTACAACTTATTTAGTTGAGGTCTCAACATAATAAGTTGTTCCTTCAACTTAATAACTTCTGGCCGCAAGTTACGAAGCTGAGTTCACAACTTAATTAGTTGTGGAAACAACTTATTAAGTTTTGACCACAACATAGTTTAACCAATCAGATAGGCCGTTTTATCTTTACCGTTTTATCACTGTAAGTACCCTTATACTCGAACTATTGTGTGTTCGGGTTCAAGCGCCGGTTTGAGCACTATGCCTGTAAGCTATGGATCCCGGGATTGAGCCCCTGTCTGAGCACTTGCCTTGTTAGCGACTGGGTACAGGGTTCCGACCCCGGTCTGAGCACTAGCAACGTAAGCGTCGGATCCCGGTTTCGAGTCCCGAAGCACTCGCTTCATAAGAGAGTGGTCCATGGTTTTTGGATTCTAACCCGGAACCCTTCTTGTAAAGGGCGATTGCTCTGACCGGGGCTTGATCCCGGGAACCATCGCTTACAAGGCGAGTGCTAGATGCCTAAGTTTTCGACGGTCTCTGGGTTCGAATCACGGTAAGAGCACTAGTCCTTAAAGCTAATTTGGAGTTTTCGACAGTCCCGGAGTCCGAATAACTGTACGAGCACTAGACATGAAAGAAGCTTTGGGTCTCGAGATCGAGCCTCGGTTTGAGGTCCTACCCTATAAGCGAAGGCTTGAATTCCGATGTGCGAATTTGCACCAACAGTGACAGGTCCCGGAATCCAGCCCCAGTTTGATTACTAGACCTGAAAGCGATGGAACCCGGGTTCAAGCCTGTGTCTTACCACTTGCCCAGTAAGGGAAGGATCCCGGTTGCGACCCTCAGTCTGAGACTTTGCACTGACAGCAACGGGTTCACACAGGGACTCGAACCAAAGAGCCGTCGCTAACATACCATACTGAGCACTCACCTTCTAAGCGACCGGTTGCCAAAATAAGCACTAGCTCCGTAAGCAAGTCCTGGAATGAGAGCTCGCCTCGCAAGCTATGGGTATTCGGGTTCGAGCGCCGGTCTGAGCACTAGCCATGTAAGCTATAAATCCCGCTTTTTTGGGGTCCGGCGCTAAGACTAGGACTTGGATCAGGGTCCGTTTGCTTACATGGTAAGTACTTAAAACCGAGATTTGAGCCCGGGGCCCATAGCATACAGGATGACAGTGCCCCAGATAAGCTGCGTATCTGCGTCTTTCACCCTATTAAAATGTTTAAAAACGCAAAGAAATACAATATCATGCGTATTGAAAACGCACCTGATTTGCCTCTTACGCACATTCGTCTTATTTGATGCGTACGATACAATAGCTTTGATCGAAAAAACTTTGCTCATTTTCGTTTTTTTTTGCGATTATTTTCGTTACGCGGCGACGCTTTTATTCAGCAAGCGCCTGGATGACGGGGCAATAAAACAGTCAAAGCTATTCAAACGCTCTGCGGACTAGATTTCATAGTTAAATAAAGCGGCTGACAAAATTATTTACGACGACATACATGCGTTTTCAATCTGACTTAATCCGTCGTTCATTGTGCAAATATTTGTAAAGTGTCTGTACTTTCAGTTTCTAATGCGATGCGTAATAAAAATGTCTAAGAGAAAGACGTCCGCAATTGTTGCGCCAAAATATGTGTCGATCGCTAACTTTATCGAACCAAGAAAGCAAGAGTCAATAAGTGCCGAATCATTCGTGTTATCGATTTTTTTTAAGTTTAAAGTTTATATTATTGACAGTTTTAAGGATTGAAACATCAGTTTATTAAAGTTAATTATATTAGTTTACAGTTTTATTGAATCAATACAATTGTGTGCAGCTACAACAGAAGTAAAGCAGCAATGGTTTTACTGTATGCATCTTATAACTCATTTCACCCTATTCCAAGAATGAAATCACCCTATTTTTCAAAATCAGTGGGTGAAAACCCTATTACCGAAATAATTATCTGGGGCACTGGGATGAGTGCTCAGGCAGGGCCTCCAAATCGGGACCCGTTACGTAGGGTGCGAATGCTCAAATTGGGGTCCCAGTCGCTAACAGGGCAAGTCCTTTGACTGGGGCTAAAACCCCAAAAACCATCGTTTAAAAAAGAAGCTATCAGGCCTGGATTCGAAACCGGAATCCATCGCTTATGTGGCTAGTTTTCACACCAGGGTTCGAAACCTGAACCCAGTCGCTAACTTGGCGATTGCTCAGATAGGGGCTCAAATCTGGAATCCATGGCTTACATGGCAAGTGCTCAGACAGGGCTCGAACTGCGGATCTAGAGCTAACAGAGATAGTACTCAGACCGGAACTCGAACCCGAGCACCTAGTAGTATAAGTGGTACTAGTTGTGATAAAACGGTAAAGATGAAACGGCCAATCTGATTGGTTAAACTTAAAGTAGTGACCTTAACTTAGTTAGTTGGTCCCACAAGTTATTTAGTTGAGGCAACAACTAATAAGTTGTGGGAACAAGTTATGAAGTTGTCGCCACAAGTTTCTAAGACTCGAATGGACCATTAGAATGTCGAAAAAACGTAGGCAAATTGTTTAAGTGGTTTTGTAGTGTTACTTCGGTATAACCCAATGCTTGTTTAAAACATAAATAACTTTGTTGACGTGCGACATTTTACTTAACGCACGCTTTAGCATGCATCTGCTATTAGAATTGATGTTGCTGATTAAATGACATTGGATGGCATCATTCCGGAAATGTTCAACGTTATAGACTTGAATACTTAGTTTTAAGGCTGTTGTTGAGAATAACATTCCAAAGAGGAGAATTGTAAACTTTAGCATGCTACATGCACTTTAAGGATGTTGTAATTAAAATGTTGATTAGTGTAGGCTGGAGAATGCTAGTTGAAAGGGTAATGGTATCATTTAAATTAACATTCTCTAGTTTTAAGTTTGTTGATGTATGATAACGTTTCATTGCAGATAAGACGTTGGCAATCAAACACTTTGTTTCATTTAATAGATTTTCGATTTGATTACTTTCAAAAGGACTTTGAAGTATCAAAATGTTGAAAAGGATTTCTTACTAGCTTTTCTTTTTATGATCAAGAGTTTCCATAGTTATAGAAATAAAATGACCAACTTATGACCATGTTAGATATAACTAACGAATTTTCTTGTTCATTTTAAATTGTTCCTGTTTAATTTGTTCAATAGATAAACAAGTTTTATCTTTCTCATTGTTGTTGTGTCTTTTCCGCCGCAAGTTTTCTTTATTTTAATACATCTTCGTAACCCCTTTACTTACATAATTAACCTACACAGGCGCTAATCCGTCGCAAAGTGTCCTGCCATCTAATGTCAGATATAAAACATATAACACATATTAGTTCATATCTTTATTTTACGCAATATACAAGAACAAATGTATCTTTCTATACAAAACACAATTACCTCTTAACTGTCTATAATGTCGAACCTACACATAAATGAAAGACTAAATGGCGAAGCTACATTTTTCTGCAAACAAACTAACCTGAAATAAAATTCGCATTATACAAACGTGTATCATGCCTAGACATTCTTAAATAAACTACATAGTAACTTTTATGTAACATTTTGCTCTTGAAGATGAAAAGAAATGCCCTCCTGAAAAGTTGCGTTTTTGTAGGTTCGGCGTTTTGAATTGGGACCATCGATATATATCTATTCACAAAGTAATGTTTCCAAAACCAATGATACAGTATTAAGGAAAGTTTAAAAATCTGAAGTTAATTATTATTCCAGACTGATATTTGGATCATTTTTTAGCTCAGCGTTTTTCGGAGAAAACCAGAGTTATTGTCATAGCCAGCTCGTCGTCCGCCGTCTGACGTCCGCCGTCCGCGTCGTGCTAAAACCTTAACATTTGCTCTAAAATCAAAGTGATTCCACCTACAACTTTGAAACTTCATATGTAGATGCACCTTGATGAGATCTACGTGCCACACCCATTTTGGGGGTCACTAGGTCAAAGGTCAAGGTCACTGTAACCTTTTTTAAAAAAAAATAATCTGACAAGCCTTCATTTATTCAAAACTGCACCCGTAGCCGAGTGTGGCACCCGTTATGCATTGCTCTTGTTTTTAATTCCCAGCATTGTCGCACAACTTCTGACATTACCTTATAAGATCACACAGCTAGTATAAATATATCCTCCAATTACCTTCAGTCAAGCTGTTAAGGAAACAAATAAAATAATTTCTGAAATAATTCAAACATTGCCGCAATAAACGATGTACCTCAAACAATTTATTTCATTCCCATTAAATCCATGTAAAAATTGTTTATTTACAGCGTGTTAAACTACGCAAAGGCGATAGTTCCATGCACATCCGCAAATAATATACACTACACGCGTTGTCTACCTTGAGTCAAAAGGTTACATTAAAAAAGCTATAGTACTCGATTGCAATAGAAATGATGTCAATTAAACTTAGAAAATTCGATTCACTGAACAAATTTAGAGAAACTGAAAGATTAATTTAACTTTTTTATAACTTCTATTTACCATTTAACAAGTTTCTGTTTTATCGGTAGATCTTCTGTTAAGCAACATATACACACAAAAAGTGCTCAAGAATTGGAAAAAACAAAAACGTTCGCAATTTGTTCAAATAAAATTTTGGCATATATGTTACTATTAAAAAATTTGATAAAAATATCAAATCGAGACAGTGTATACCCACTGAACATGTGGATAAGGGATGTCACCTATTTTTGTGATGTACCTGCAAAGATTTTTCCATGCAACATTTTCTGGGAATTGTAAAAAAGTAAAAGAATTTTCTTTAAAATAAAACAAATACATGAAATTATGTGTTTACACAAGCGCAGTGGTCTGCAATTTCTGTGCAAGTTTATTGATGAGTAGCAAAAACATGAACGGAATCGGCATACAATTAGAATATTACAGTTGAAGTAAGATTTGTAAATGTAATTAAACTTTTTTTTTCCTTATTTTAGTTGTGTCTGTAGTTTATATTTTCAAGCGTAGTAATGTTAGTAAAACAAAATACTCGGAACGCATGCATGTGACGTCATCATGAGAGCCGCAATCTTAATGTAAACAAAGTGATATAAATTAGGTCATGCTCAAAATAAGGGAATCGTACGATACATACTCATGATATTAATTAAAGTGGGAAAGTACCCCATACCACGGGTGTGTGGAAATGTATAAAAAAAAAACACACACTACAATTATGTTTCAGAATTTTGCGACTCATTGAAAAAAAAAAATTGAAAAGTTCGCAACTCAAAAAAAAAAGTTAGTGGGCCAGGGTCCTCACAAAATCATGGAAAAAAACTTGGAATATCTGAGAATACAATAATTGAGGTCTACTTATTTGTCTATAATCAATAATATTTACTGTCAACTCGAAACTCCTCAAAATATTAAAGAAAGATATGTATGCGTTGCAGATGAAAATATAAGATACGATACTGAAAAGGCCAAACTTCTTGAAGAATGGAAAAGTATATCTCCAGAAATTATGTCTGCTTATGTACAAATGCAGACACCCAATAAGCGACAATGTGCTGATTGTTGTCTCTCCACAGATGAACTGTACAGGTGTTGTGATTGCTGTTCAATGGGAGACTACGTGCCTCACATGCTTGCGGTTGAGGCATAAACATCCTCATCTGCATTTGGAAGGTACAATGTTAACAAATACAAGAGAAAGCATTTATCATATCATTGAATTTGAACATAAATCATCTAAGACAGTGTACTTTTTTTTCTTAAAGTGGTATGACTTCATGTATTTAAAAAATCTTTGAATGTGTTTAGAGATATTCAAAGTACCATTTTAGAAAATTATCATTACATGAGCTTCATACAAATACGTGTATTACAAATGTGGTCTTTTTCAATACATGGTTTCAAAACCAACCAGTTCCAACTGCCATCAAACTCAAAAGCTGTTGTTATCTTGAACTTTAAAACTGCCAGGTGTTTTTAAATGCTTATTGAGCATTTGTCTTAAATGCCCTTTTTTACAGAACATGGCTAACCTTTCTTTCATTGATGATGATGAGGCTTGGAAATTGAATGACCATTCCTGTAGCACTACTTACCTGAAAAAACTCGTGGTCGTGGATGATAAAGGTAATTTTGTAATCCTATCATGTCTCACCCTCATCATTGTTCTTATCTTATAATTTCTCATGCTGACAATTGTTCTTATCTTGTCTCATGCTGATAATTGCTTTTATCTTATCATGTCTCTTGGTGATATTGTTATTATCTTATCATGTCTCATGCTGATAATTGTTCAGATATTGTCTCACACTGATCATTGTTCTTATCATGTCTAATGCTGATAATTGTTCATATTTTATATCTCATGCTGCTAATTGTTCTGATCTTGTCTCAAACTGATCATTGTTCTTATCTTATCCTGGTTCATGCTGATAATTGTAATTATCTTATCATGTCTCATGCAGATCATTGTTATTATCTTATCATGTCTCACGCTTATCATTGTTCTTATCTTATCATGTCTCATGCTGATAATTGTTCTGATCTTGTCATGTCTCACACTGATCATTGCATTGTTCTTATCCTATAATGTAACTTGGTACGAAAGATTTGTTGCAGGTTGTTTTGCTGTCCTGTTACTTTGTGTTAAACAGTAGTCAACTTATATTGGAATCTAGCTACATTCTCGCCAATATTAATATATGCACCCTGTATCAAACTGGGTCATTAAAAGCCAAGTAACTAATTATTACAACTGGAAATGCCCAGCATGGTTACAACTAAGTTGCAAGTTAAAGTGAGTTATATGATCCCAATAAATCATGGTTTTGCCAATTTGCAATTACTAAAACACTTTTTATAGTTAACAACCATAAGTATTTTTTAAAAACCTTGTAATCTTTTTTAAGGTCGACAGCATTTGAAGACCCTGCAATTTTGCAAGTGTGAAGTTGAAGCTGTACGCTTGATTAGGTTCAACCTGTGGCCATCTTCAACCAAATTTCCAAACGTGGCATTTCACTTTGACTTCATGCGCTGGTTATGTGGTCTTCTTCTTGAAAGCTCGGTGTCATTTAAAAGTTACTGCTCAGCATTAGACGCGTGGACATCAAAGCACATGAAGACATATATTCATCACCCTGTATGTTTGTACATGATTTTTGTTTGAATTGCTTTTGAAGTAACACAAAAGTATAATATTTTTATATGTAGTTAATACATAAAATAAAGCTTGTTTACAAAATAATTTAAGTATAAATATTTGATTTACTGATTCATGTGAATGATTTGCTATACTAGTATCAGAAAAGCAGGAGGTGGAGCCTTCCATTTTTGTGCCCCTCTCTGTTAAATATGTACCATCCCCCTTCCATTTTTATGCTCTACTTTTTAAAAGTATGTCTCACCATTGTACACAAATAATTACAGAAAGACCCTATGTGTTATAGTGGCTATTAACAATTTTATAGATTAACATACATTATTATTTGATATGAAAATTATCAAATTCAATTTGATTAAGAGCAGACAGCATGGAATTATGCTGAATGGATGGATGATTGAATATAAGTATGTAAGTGGAAACACCATACTGAAGTCGCTAACACAGAACAAAGTTTAACATCTGGAAAAGTTTCACAAAAAAGTTCACACTGCACCGACAATATTCCACATTGGGGGCATATGTCAGATACTATGACAAGCCTTATTTTTAATTGCAATGTGTAATTGCCTTATGTGTATGCTTTAGTTTACCTTTAAACGTTTATTTTAAGTTCTTACAGCTTGCTTTAACTGTTGGTTTTGTCTCTATATTTTATCATGTTTAATAAATTTTGAATAAATGGGATAAATCACGGTTATATTTTTAGGTCAAAGATTTGTACAAAGTGCTTGTAGGAGGAACAGCCGATGAATTTCGACATTTTATCTACCAAATGGAAAACATCCACGATGATGGATCCAAATGTCCAGCTTGTTATGAGGTAATGTTAAAAATAGTGATTGTAACAGAAAATTATCCCACCATTTTACAATTACAGTATTTAAAATAAATATTAATCAATGAATTGATACTTTGCTTTTTAGCTCACCTGATTGCTCAGGTGAGCTTTTGTGACCGTTCTTTGTCCGACGTCTGTCCGTCCCTCCGTCCGTTCACATTTGTTCATAAACACTCTAGAGGCCACATTTATTGTCCGATCTTCATTAAACTTGGTCAGAAGCTTTGTCCCAATGAAATCTCGGTCGAGTTTGAAACTGGGTTGTGCCGGGTCAAAAACTAGGGCACTAGGTCAAAAAAGAAAAAACTTGTAAACACAGTAGAAGTAACATTTCATGCCCAATCTTCATGTAACTTTGTTTGTCTTAATGATATGATGGTTGAGTTCAAAAGTGGTTCCAGTCCGTTGAAAAACATGACCGCCAGTGGGCGGAGCAGTTTTCCTTATTTGGCTATAGAGAAACCTTGTAAACACTCTAGAAGTCACAATTTTTGCCCAATCATCATGAAAGTTGGTCAAAACATTGGTTTTATTGATATCTCGGACGAGTTAGATAATGGTCCAGATCGGTGAAAAAACATGGCTGCCAGTGGGCAGGACATTTTTCTCTATATGTATATAGTGAAAACATGTGAACACTCTAGAAGTCACATTTTTGGCCCAATTTTCATGAAATTTGGTCAGAACATATGTTTCCTTGATATGAGAGTTGAGTTTGAAAATGGTTCCGGTCAGTTGAATAACATGACTGCCGGGAGGTGGGGGGGGCAGTTTTCTTATATTTATCTATTTAAAAAAGCTTGTGAAAACTATAAGTCACATTTTTTGCCCAATCATCATGAAACTTGTTGAAAAGATTGGTTATCCCTTTCCCGCTTAGAAGCAAAGTGAAAAAGGCAATGTGCAAACAGCATAAAACCAGAAAAGCCTAAGAGTAACTCGCAGCCTGTTCATGTTTTATGCTGTTTGCTGCTCATCAGTATCTATGGTTTAGATATGAAGTCTTAAAATCTTTAATCTAGTAAGAAAGGTCTTCAATGAAATATTATTTTATAAGGAACTACAAATGCGTGAAAATACGTATCTAAGTGGTAAAGGGTTATATATATATATCTCAGACGAGTTCGCAAATGATCCCAATCAGTAAAAAAACATGGCTGCCAGGGAGGGGGGCAGTTTTCCTTATGTTACTAGAGAGAAACCTTGTGATCGAACACTATAGAAGTCACAATTTTGCCTAATCATTGTGAAACTTATTCAATACATTGGTTTTATTGATTTCTCGCATAACCAACAGAGGCTTGCTAGCTGACTTTGTAAATAATACAATTCCTAAGATAAAGGGTTATATTGTCAGTCTTGTAACATGATGTGAAACAAAGAGGACATAATGAAAAGAAAAACGCTAACTTTTACTTACTGATGGAGACAAAACTCCATGTGCTAGAATTTACCACTGATTTGAATTAATCTTTTAAAGAAAGGATAGATAGCAGTTTACTGTTCCCTCAACGAAGTCGTTAGAAGTGTTGACTGTCAATTTCTCATGAAAGGTGTTTTCTTTTTTGAAAATGGATGCTAGTTTTCTGTGACAATTTAAACTTCTGGGTATTTTCTTATTCAGGATTCTCCCTCCCTGATAAGCTTGCTAGAGCAGAGGATATAGAAAAAAAAGCAAGGAGGCTCTTCAAGAAATTTTGGAACCTTTTGCAGGTAAGAAAACATGGACAAATGCAGATTTTCTACAAGTGTTTGTGTCATTATATAAAATTACCATCCCATATTTGTTTTGCAGTTTCCAGTGTTTAATTAAATGATGCACATGTCAATACCAGTTGTGAGATGAACACCTTTAATTGCTGGCTTGACAGAATTCGACTAATTGCCATCTCAGAAAATATTGTCCCAATATTAAAAAAAACAAAATGTTTGTGCATAACAATATAGAATTGAAAGACTTTATGTTAAATCAGAAGAAACAAAACTATAAATGTCCCGATAACAAAATGAACCATTTAAATAATGTAGATGAATTTAAAATAATTATTGTTTTTCTCTGTGTAAGTTCACAAATATTTATTAAATTGTTCTGTTGATTAGGAGTAACAACTGAATGTCTACAGGAATGGATAGATTATGAGCGGGTTGTGTGTATCCGCAGCAAATCAACTGGTATGTTATATGATAATTATTTGATTCATAAGTAGCTTAGTGAGTTTTTCATTTTCTCGCAGCATTCAATTGTTTTAACAGAAATTCAATAAGTGTTTACAAGCCACATAATTTGCTTAACATGGTCTTTGTGTTTTAATGATTTGCACTTCACATTTTAATACAGAAAATCACTCCTTGTCACCTGCTGAAGAGTATTGTCTAGTCCTGGAGGAGCTAACAAAATACAGGTACTTTTAATAGGAATAATGCATTTGTTACTACGTTATTTTATACAGATTCTAAGTAATGTTATTAGTTAGCATCCAGTCTCTTTGTGGATAAATAAAAAATAAATGAAGTTGTGATGTGCAAGAATAATGAGTTTTCAATCATAACACTTAACCCTTTTTTTCTCAGAATGTTTTTTGGGGAGATTTTGTTTTGTTTGTTAGCTCGACTATTATATATGAAATATATATAGTGGAGCTATCCTCCTCACCTGGGCGTCGGCGTTAGCGTGCAAATGTTATAGTTTGCTTTCATATTTTGCAAACTTCTTTACCAACATGACCCCAATCTATAAACAAGAGCAGACAACTGTAGCAAGCATTTTGTAAGAATAATGGCCCTTTTTTGTCTTAGTAATTGAATATTTTGTTAAATTGTGTGTTTAGATCCACTTGACTTCTAAAGTATCAAAGCTATTGCTTTCAAACTTCAAATATTTTCTTACTATCATGAGGGTTCTGTACCTGGCAAGTTCAATTTGACCTTGACCTTTGAATGACCTTGACTCTCAATGTCAAAAGAATAAATTAGTTAAATTGCCATAACTTCTTTATTTATGATCAGATTTTATGAATACTTTTACAAAACAACACTTGTATGAATACCACAATGGATTCCGTCCAAACCATCCCCCACGCACCAACCCTGAATCCCTGCCCCCCCACCCCCCACCCCCCCCCAAAAAAAAATTTTTTTTTTTCATTTTTTTATTTTTGAAAGATCGTCTTATAAATGACCACACCCCACATTATACCCCCTCTCAACCCCCTCCCCTACCCCCACCTGAAAATATACCTGAACTATTAACTTGACCTTATTGAATAATTTGAACAATTTCCCCATGTTGTCTTACGTTATACTGTCAAGCACTTGAATAGTCGAGCACGCTGTCCTCTGACAGCTCTTGTTAGATACATAGTACATTTACATAATGTTCCTGTAGTGGCCAGTGGTTAAAAATCATATGCTCTATGTATGTTAAATATATAATTATATCGCTAACAATTTTATGAAATCTTAATTTTAGGGGTGTGTTTGCGACGGATGTAAACAAAGATAAGAAAAGGTATATTGCATGTATATATTATGCATGGCCTTTTTTAATTGACCTTTTTCCATTTGATACTTATTTATTTATCTAAACATTCTGTTCTATTTTCTGTCCTCTAAGTAAGGCAAATTAAACTCTATCCACTTATAAAAATAACGATATGTAAATTACCCCCAGACAAGTAGTTTTTAAATGGTCAAAGATTAATGCATGTTATAGATTCTTTGCCTAATGCGTGTATAAAATAATACTTTAAAAAGTCATTTCACCTTTAAATGCCAATCTTACATACAAGAACATATACATCAATAGGATGTAATTTTATCCAATGCAGGCTAGAGACAAAACTGAAAAAGAAAGGGAAGAAGGCTGGTGTCAAATGGGACTCAACAAATGTTGATTACCTGCGGACACTCAAGACTGCACAAGAGAAACTAAGACTTCAGATACTGGAGACCCTTCAACAGACCACTGCAGAGAGGCTGTTTTTGTTAGATTTAATGAAAAAGTATGCAAGTAAGTATAAAAATCCATTTCTATATGATACAAGTTATTGT
Source organism: Dreissena polymorpha (assembly GCF_020536995.1). NCBI lineage: Eukaryota > Metazoa > Mollusca > Bivalvia > Myida > Dreissenidae > Dreissena > Dreissena polymorpha. Next base: position 5,375,883 of record NC_068355.1, on the reverse strand, counting down.
CACCTTAATGTAATACAAATATCTTCCTAAGACCTTTCAGTGTGTTTTTCATTACTGAATATACTTCATTATTTTTGTCTAATCAACAAAGTTGGAAACCTGGTTATTTATTGAGATATGAGCCATTTGGGCAAGAAGGGAAACAAGCAGGTGGGTTCCAGACAATCACTTTTGTTTGCATGAGCCAATCGTGATGAAACTTGTATTGCACATTAAGTTTGGGATTACATTTGGGACCAGTTAAGCAATGTTAGCTGTTACATTACATAGAATGTTCCTCTAAATAATTTGAGTGTTCATGTGGGTATTTTGTACAGTTAAGTGTGCTGGTAGTTTATATGCAGACTTAGCTTGAGATCTAGGTCTCTGTTACTAAAAACAGTAAAAGTATTTCCTAATTAAATTGTCACATCATTCATTACCTTTCTTTTAGGAGTCATTTGAAAGTTAACTAAAACTTAAAAAATAATGTTGCTTTTAGGAGGACAAGCTGTAGCCATAAGATTGGGCAAGCAACAAAAAGATGAGAGAACAGCTGTCGTTGTACAATGCGGTTGGCGGGGAAGTCGTTAAAATGCCGACACATTTGTCATTTGAAGATGTAAAGTCGTGCGACAGCAAGCTGTGGGACATTTTGAAGTCATCAGATGTAGGTGCTTGGAGGACCAGTGTGCCTGTGTCTGTAAAACAGCAAGCTGTTCGCCTGTTTTGCATGACACAGAGAGCTGCAGAAGAAAAGGAACTTTTGATTTCAGAAATGAAGTCAACATTACATTTCTTTTCCAATGAACATTCAGGTCTTTTAAACAAGGTCCTGGATAATGTTAAAGGAGACATGCCAGTCATCATCAAAGAAGGGCTTTATGTGGAAATGAAATTTAATTCATTACTGAAGGCATTCCAGTCATATCTCCCAGACTTAACACCTGACTTTGCTTTCTGATTTTGCACAAAAGGTTGGTCTAACCAGCGTTCAAGAGGCTCGTATTTCTGAAATAAATTATGGAAACTTACCAGAATACGAGTTAGAACCCTCTGAACCAACTGATGTAATACTCAGTGATGAGGATTTTACAGACAGTGATAGTGACAATGACTCTGATGGTGACAATTAAATGTTTAAAAGACATCATTGACTCAAACGCAATATTGTCTTAATTGTCTCAATTGAATTGTTCGCAATAAGTGTTCTAAGATAAGACAAACAACTGTGCTATGGCTTTTTAAATGCTCTTGTTTGTAGCTCAACTGGTAGCTCAACTGAGCACAATGTGAGCTTTTGTGATCGCCTTTTGTCCGTCGTTGGTTGTATAACACAAAAGCTCACATTGTGCTCAGTTGAGCAAAATCAGAAAGCAAAGTCAGGGTTTACTCTGGGAGATCTGGGAGATATGACTGGAATGCCTTCAGTAGTGAATTACTTGAATCACTTTCCAGCCATATCAGTAAAAAGGTGATTGGCATTTATTTCGTATTTAAATTCGCTTTATATATCGACTTTTCTCCCCGCAAATTTTGTTAGTGGAGCCCAAATTAGGTCATCCCGCTAGGAAATTTCGCAGCGAGTAAAGTCGAGATATATATAGAGCGAATATAACTATGAAATAAACGCCAGTATCTTTCTTGCTAATATGGCTGGAAAGTGAGCGGAATTAAAAACTTATGCTTTGTAAGCACACTTATCGGCCACATTTATTGTTCGATCTTTTTCATCTTGTTAACTCAATATTTATTGTCCACTACCGGTGAAACCGGGGGGGGGGGGACTTATTGTTTGCGCTCCGTGTGTCAGTCTGTCTGCGTGTGTCAGTCTGTCTTTCAGTCCGTCACACTTTTCTGGATCCTGCGATAACTTCAAAGTTCTTCATATTTTTTTATGAAACTTGAAACGTGGACAGATGGCTTATATGGAGATTATGCACGTCAATTAATTTTGTTCCTATGTCAAAAATTGTGGTTGCTATGGCAACAAATGTAAAAAAAAAATTACTGACTGGTGGAGTTTTACCGGTAGGGGACCATATTGCTTGGCAATCTCTTGTTCCATATATACTGAAGTTGTTATCCCCCGCCATTGGCAGAGGGATATTGTTTTGGCATTTTCCGTCCGTCCGTCCGGAGCCATATCTTGGAAGTACTTTGGCGGATTTCATTGAAACTTGGTATGTGTATAAATATGGATAAGAGGATGATGCACGCCAAATGGCATTGTACACAATCTGTTAATAACGGAGTTATGGCCCTTTGTATCTTGAAAAAATGCTTTTTTGTGTGTCCGGAGCCATATTTTGGAAGTGCTTTGGCCAATATCATTGAAACTTGGTATGAGTATATATATATATATATATTATATATATATATGGATAAGAGGATGATGCATGTCAAATGGCATTGTACACCATCTGTTAATAAAGGAGTTATTGCCCTTTTTATCTTGGAAAAAAATGCTTTTTTGATTGTCAAATATAACACTTGTGTCCAGAAGCATATTGGCTGGGGGATATCAATTCAACGAATTTGCTCGTTATAAACTCACATTTCAATGACAATTTATGATATCTGTTTTCCAGCTGTATACTGTATCATATGTAAATCATGATTGTGTTGGTATGCTTGTTTCTTTTTGTTTTTAAATGCCCCATGCTACAAAACAAATTGAATTGTTCATGCTTATATACTTTTGCCTCAAGTATTCTCATAAGGTCATTTGAAATGATGAAACAGTTGCTATTTTACGAGAACAATTATCAGAATAGATCATCTATAATTTTGTTGTGTAAAGAGGATCGATAATTGGTTAATTCTAACTTGTACTAATACTCATACCAATATTAAAACATACATTAATCCAAAGGATAAACCATTCTAGAATTTACAGAGAAAACTATTCCTTATAGATTTATTTATAATTTCTTTGCGTATAGGTGGTCGTATACAGAAATAATTAAACTAACAATCATGTTCAGGTTGCTATTATCATAAATATATATATAAACTGACAATCATGTTCAGATTACTATTATCACAAATACATGCATATATATAACAATTTTAAAAGCAATTGATATATATGTCTCAAAAGCTATGTCCTTTTTACGTCCCAGTCTATACTTGGGGACATATTATATTTGCCCTGTCTGTTTGTTGGTTTGTTTGCGTCAAACTTTAACATTGGCCATAACTTTTGCAATATTGAAGATAGCAACTTGATATTTGGCATGCATGCGTATCTCATGGAGCTGCACATTTTGAGTGGTGATAGGTCAAGGTCATCCTTCAAGGTCAAAGGTCAAATATATGGGTGGGACCTAGTGTTTCACAAACATATCTTGTTTAGTATAGACTTCAACATATCTTGGACAATACAATTTAAGAGCAATTAAGAGGTTGATGGTTCCACCCCTTTGCTTTTCTGTTGCTGAAATGGTGTTAGTACATACACCAATCAATTGTTGTTACACCGATTTACCCTGTTAATTTTTTGTGTGTGTATGGTGTCGCTTTGCTTCAGCTTGTTTTTGTGATACTGTAGATGTTGTTGAGTACTGAAAGGTAATTAGTAAGGTATGTAAAACTTAGCTTAACACTTATGGACAATGTTTTTGCATAGTTTAAATTGTATGTATGTTGAGTCATGTTATTAATTGCTTGCAATAATTTTATATTGTGAATCAATGTATGAAAAATAAACCTGAATGAAATGAAAATCATTTAAATAAAAGTTGTGTTCTTTTTGATATAGTTATGCACGGACCTATACAAACAGTCCCTGAGTTATATCACAGGTTAGGGATAGAGTGCAACCAATATATAGGACACCTTATACACTTATAACTTAGTAACGGTACTCGAAAGGGAATTTTGTGCTGAGCATGCAATATATACATGGAATATTTCACGAAGGTATAATGGTGTACTTTGAGTGAGTTGATATGCAAAACACGACTGTGCAGGTTTGATCCTTAATTCAACTGAGCGTAAACAACAAAACAAATATATATGACGTATATATTGCGTATCACTCTAGTTCTGCACGAGAAAGTCATGTAAGGGGAATACCGTGCTACCAGATGTTCATGTCCGTTATTGCGTATCACTCTAGTTCTGCACGTGTAGTCATTTAGCGGCGATACCCTTCTAACAGATATTCATGTCCGTTATTGCGTTTCACTCTAGTTCTGCACGAGAAAGTCATGTAGCGATGATACCCTACTAGAAGATGTTCATGTCCATTATTGCGTATCACTCTAGTTCTGCACGGGAAAGTCATGTAGCGCGGATACCCTACTACCAGATGTTTATGTCCGTTATTGCGTATCATTCTAGTCAGGCCGGGTTTCCATGTTTCCGTGTCCGTGCTCGGCGTTCGCGTTTCGTGTCCGCGTTCCGTATACGGACACGGAGTATCTAGTCCATGCATCCGCTTATTATTTTAGCCTTTCCGTGTAAAACCCGATTCCAAACGAGGTGGTACTTGGATTAAGATGTCGTTATTAGAAGAGCACACATTTTTTGTGATGACTGCAGTACAGCATGTTAGTAGACGGATTGCAGACATTGGTACTGGATAGATGTACGTGCCATCATAAGAAACCGTCGAACAAATTTATTAATTCAGATTCTAAAAACCTTATAATTATATTGATAAACATTACTGATTTATTCGTATTAGACAGACTTCAAAACTTATATGTGAAACTTATATATATAGGCAAAAAAAGAACATAAATAGCGACTTATTTTAGCGTTATATCTTGTTTGGAATATAAACTGTGTCTGTTGAAAAGCGATTATAGAGTGTACAATATGCAGACGATATATATTCGCAAATTACTATTCTCACTTACCTGAAACGCCATCAATTTACATTTCGTTGGCTATGCTTTTCCAGATGTTTTAATGCAATGTCTTTGTCTTTGAATTCTTTCATACGTTTGTTGTATATTTACAAAGTTTATTATTTTTTCACTAATATCTATGCTTGAAAGTCGACCTTTCATGTTGACTGCCGTCCGTGTACTGAGTCCAACAGATTTCAACCAGTTCGTTTTTTTCGCGGACACGGACACGGAACGCGGAGACATGTAAACCCGGCCTTATGCACGTGAAGTCAAGTAGCGGAGATACCCTTTTAACAGATGTCCATGTCCGCTATTGTGTATCACTCTAGTTCTGCACGAGAAGTCACGAATCGGGGATACCCTACTACCAGATGTTCAGATCCGTTATAAGAGTACCATTCTAATTTTGTATTGGAAAGCCATGTAGCGAGGATACCGATGTTCGTGTTCGTAATTGCGTATCATAATAGGTCTGTTTGGGAAAGTCATGTTGCGGGGATACCCGAGTGCTCTATATAAATGCCCATAACAATATTTCACAATGGTTTTTGACAATTTACTTTGACAATAAATTTCAAAAGGTCAGACGTGCACGGCCTTGTAACGAGTAATACGCGACAACTCTTGATTTATTCAATTTAAACAAACACACGTGAACACACAGATAAGGCATTATCTTCTATGTTTAACTGCATAAAGAAACTTTCTATTATTAAATATTAAATATAGGCTTTAGCACTCGTGATAAATCAGTGTAATATAACCTTTATATATGAAATTTTGATTTCTTACGCTTTTTGTGCAAACAGATGACTTGTATTGGGTTTATATTGTAGACCAATCTCTTATCAAACATAAAAATAGTGTTTTTTTGTATTAATTTGTTATAATATTTCCTATTTTTGGTGCTAATAATATTGATATTTACATACTAAATTCGGGTAAAATAAATTCGGATATTGCTTGAAAATACAGTTCCAGATAATGAAGAGTTATATAAATACCGTCTTATGTTAAACTTGCGCAAGATATAAGTTACAATGAACGAAATTGTCTTTCAAATGGGTGAAGTAGTTGTGTATGTTAACTGTAATGTGGAAATAATGAAGCAGCTTCATGATTTGTAATCAAAGCACCGAAAGGCTTAAAATATGTCGCCTTAAATGGTCATGTTTGGCTTTAATTAAAAGGTCACTAATTGGACAGAATCCGGGCGGATATTAACAAAACACATTTCACAATGTCAAGATTCAAGCATGTCAAAGTACTTCATCAATAACTCTTTATACAAGTATACAATTTATACTACTAAATGCTTACATTTGTTATCAATCACTGATTTTTTTTACGATTTAAGGATCACATTGTCAAGACACAAAGAAATGCCAATATTCTCCCTCTGTTCAGAAGTACAGCGTTATAGTAAGGCACACATATAGTCGTGTTACCCATTATTATAGTTCAGAGAAAAAGCCTGGTGTAGTACCCCAGAGGGGGTAATCACGTGACAAACAAGATGGCGACGTCCATGACGAGGCAGGTATTTTTCGTCTTTTAACACCCTTTATTACTTGTTTTATTTTTTTATTCCACTCACTTTTCCAGCCATATTAGGAAGACAGTTAATCGCTTATATTTCATAGTAATATTCACTCTACATCTCGACTTTACTCGGTGCGAAATTTCTTAGCGGGATGACATAATTAGGGCTGCGCTAGTAAAATTAGCGGGGAGTAAAGTCGAGATATAAAGCGAATTTAAATACGAAATAAACGCTTATCACTATTTTACTGATATGTCTGGAAAGTGAGCGTCATTTAAACAATAAACAGAAGTAATAAGGGTATAAAAAGGCAAAAAATAACTGTCTCGGCATGGACGTCACCATCTTGACTATCACGTGATACCCTCATCCTGTCAAAAATGGGCTCATAAATGTGATATAATTTAAAACCTTAAATGAGTCACCATTACCATTTTAATAATTAACATGGAGCGAAATCCTTCAGACGAGATATCATGTTGATAAAGTCGTTCATAGCCCTCTGTTTGGCGTTGTTGGAACATCACTATTGTTTCATTATTCAATGCAATTAGAATAAGCAATATTCCTGTAATTCAATTTAATAAATAACGCGTTTTTTATTGTTAGTAAACTGTCAAATGATGTAAATGTCATATTTACTTCCATTTTAATGCCCAAATTTCTAAAGCTAATATACTTAAATTATACCGTGGCCATGAAATCAAACCGATACACTGGCTTTTGCATCTAAGGAAGTTTGATAAATTATATTTAACAACAATAATTAAAACATTTTTTTTTAAATTTATTTATTTTGTTTAGCATACATATCATTGCAACATTAGCATGGCTTTTCTTTAATCGCTCCACCAGCCGCCAGAAACACTGAAAGAGACATTTAAAGTCAAGTAAATTATAGCACATGGAACTTATTTAAACAAACAATCAATGAACTGAAAAAATTCATTTAATCTCAACCAGTGTGATGATATTAAATTCAATTGAATTAATAAAATTCTATGCGATGGCTCCGTACATACAAAATTCCTCAATTACCATCAATTAAGAGGCCATAAATCTAAAGTTGATCCCAACAAAACTTGAAAGTGTACAGAATCATATTAAACATTAATTTTAAAGGGACTCTGGTAATAAATAACATATATTATACAATAAAAACGTGTCATGCTTATTCATATTTGTACAATTAACCAAATAAAACTAAAACACACAATTGTTAAAAAAATAATAAACAAAATGGTTGCTTCATGCGACATCCTCATCTCGATATAGTGGTCAATTGCGCCAATTTATTTTACAATCACATAATGCTTGACAAAGTTGTGGTCCAAACACAACTTTACTTTAACCATGTCTTTAGAGGCAACAAGGTTCACCCACTTCTTCGTGACCATGACCTAGCCATGTCATCAATGACAATTTGCATCAATATCCATAAGATTATAGATAGTCATATACCAGCTTAAATACATGGTAATCTCTATGTCCGTAAGAACTTTCTTTTAAAATACTAGTATTCTGTGACAAAACAAGAACTGATTCCAGAGGATGACACATGCCCCTGCTGGGTTTTTGACATTTGGGATAGGGACCTTGGTCAAACACACGACAGACCAGCTGCACCTCTTAATGCAAAATCCATAAAGAGACCTGAGCCGCGCGTGTCACTTCGTCTTCTGTGCTACACATTTGTACCAAGTTATTTTAAAAGCAATTCATTGATAACAAAGATGTTGACCCAACACGCCTTTAAATGCCGATGATGAAATATGATCTTGAAAGTATAAGTGTGACTTTGACCTTTGACCTGGGGAACTGGGTCTTGCGCATGACACTTCGTCATATTGTGCTATACGTTTGTGCCACGTTATTTTAAAATCCATCCACTAATGACAAAAATATGGACAGGACACGCCTATCAATGCACTTAAAATAATACCTTAAAAGGTTAATTGCGACCTTGATTTTTGAGATAAGGATGGTCTTAAGCCCGACATTCCCTCTTACTGTGCTACATATTTGTGCCAAGGTATTTTAAAATCCATCAACTTATGACATACATATGGACTGGACACATCTATAAATGCACAATCATGAAATATACCGGTAAGCTTGAAAGTCTAAGTGTGACCTTGACATTTTAGCTAGGGACCTAGGTCTTTCAAGCGTCACTTCCTCATACTGTGCTTTACATATGTGCCATGTCATTTTAAAATCCATTAATGACAAAGATATCAACCAAACAGGCCAATCAATGTAGAATCTTAAAATATGACCTTAAAAAGCTAAGTGTGACCTTGAACTTTGAGACAGGGACCAGGGTCTTGCACGTGACACTTCCTCTAACTATGCTACACATTTGTGCCAGGTTATTTAAAAATCCATCCATAAGTTGTAAAGATATAAACGAGACACACAATTGTGGACAGACGTACTGACCAACATACGATTAAAACAAGAGCACCACATAACGGGTGCCAACGCTCGGCTGTGGGTGCAATTTGAATAAATGAAAGTTTGTCAGAATTTTTTTTTTTGTCGTCACAGTGACCTTGACCTTTGACCTAGTGACCCAAAAATGGGTGTGGCGTGTAGAACTCATCAAGATGCATCTACATATGAAGTTTCAAAGTTGTAGGTGGAAGCACTTTGATGTTAGAGCAAAATGTCAAGGTTTCAGCACGACGCGGACGGCGGACGAAGAGCTTGCTATGACAATACCTCGGGTTTTCTCCAAAAACAGCCGAGCTAAAAATTATGTGCCAGCCTTTAGGCATAAAAATTCATCTCTTTTCTTAATGCATGTCATACACAATATTTCTCCTATATAAAAGTACAACCATGCCACTCCTTTTATCACAAGCCAATACCTGTAGGGTGTAGTACACCAGGACTTGATCTTGTGTAGTTTATCAGCACCTGGACCTTCTAGTGTCTGGTCAGTTACTGTAAATTAATTAATGTATAAATATTATAATTTAACAATACTTAGTATTCATTCGTAAAATGAACCCTTATATGTATATATAGGAAAGGGGTCATTTCATAATGACAATTCTTGCGTGCAGTGGAACATTAAAGTTCTAGTAAAACCTTCTTGAATAAAATGTGCACGAGAAAACCTGTATGAGCAAGTGCACTTTAGTTAATGTCTTTAAATGGCACTATTTTCAGAAAAGAAATCCTACCAGGACCATGTTGTGAATAATTTTTTTTTTTTTTAAAGAGTCCATCAATAAAGGATTGCTTTTTATAAAATGTATAGCCATTACACGTAAAATTAGGAAATTTATGGTATTTTTAAAATGTATTCCTACATATAAAAGGAGGGGGGACATCATTATTTGTCCTGTTTGTGCAGCAATTGCAATTTAATCACAAAGTAGCCTCATATCACAGATAAAAAATGTTTGTGAAACATGCATGCCATCCTAAATGCATATTTACAGTACAATAGTACGTTCATATGCTACCATACAATAAAAGATCCTGAATAGAAATTTCTTGGCAAAAAACATGAAAATACAATTATCATATTATGTGTTCCCAGGACAGATGAGAAATTACTTCATGAAATAGAAAGGTTAGAATGTGAGCTTGACCTTGTGTTCTGTTAGTTACAGGCAACTTAGGTTGAGAGTGTCAAGAGGTACTTAAGTATATCTCTCAGATACTATTTTCATACAACAAAACCATATACCGGGTAAAGATGTGACCTTGACCTTTGGAGTATCAACACCAAAATGGATAGAAGTCTTCGTCTTGGCATAAAGAACTGAAAAAATCACTTGAATAAGGTTGCTAATAAAGAAAATTAATAATATGGCCTAGTGACATGGACCTTCAAGATATTAACGCCAAAATCAATAGCTGTCTTCCTCCAGTGGTAAGCAACAACTAATCCAAATATGAGGAAGAGTCACAGACAGAACTTAAGATATCCCTTCAACAAGGCTGTCACATAAAGGAAGTATGTATGTGACCTTTACCTTAGAGGAATCAAAGCCAAATTCAATAGGGGTCTTCCTCTAGTGGTGAGCAGCATGTCATGTGATTGATGACAATTGTTCAGGGTTATATCCGAAATTTAAGTTCAGTGTTGTTTCTCTCATCGGTCTAGAGGGTTTATGTCACATTTGCTTCAAATTCTGCACTTAGATGCCAAGACGTCCCTAAACCTGTAATGCAGGAACGTTGACTCACATGAGCAGCAATACTTAAGGTAAAGTAGTAGTTATAACAATCTACGTGTCTAACTACATGTAGCAACAATTTCCTTGTATAGATATAGTACAATTAAATAATCTTCAAAACATAATCATACAGTTGTTTTTTTTACCGGTATTTGAAATGTAAAACATCAAACTTTATTATATTTCTCTGTCTTCATTGTTAATCATATTTATACATATCAAGACATGATATATAGTCTCAGTATAGCCCCCAGGGATTGTTCTTGAAGTATGGGTATATATGTGTCTTGTTCTGAGAAAACTGGGCTTAATGCATGTGCGTAATGTGTTGTCCCAGATTAGCCCGTGCAATCCGCACAGGCTAATCAGGGACAAAACTTTCTGCTTTTATGACATTTTTCGTTTAAATGAAGTCTCTTTTTAGCAAAAATCCAATATAAGTGTAAAAGTGTCGTCCCTGATAAGCCTGTACGGACTGCACAGGCTAATCTGGGTCGACACTTTACGCACATGCATTATGCCCAGTTTTCTCAGAACACGACTCATATGTATAAAAGTTTTAAAGTTTTCTTCTTTCCGACTGTATGCATTTTCGTTGAGAAGAAATAAGAAAAGCTTCTAAGACATGGCAGAAAACATACGCAAAGATGAAAAACTATGGTTCTATAAAATTCTCCCAATGGTTACATTAGTAGGATAATACAATTGTCATCTGCAGATGGCAAGCTCCACTTTTCTCACAGTTAAATAGTCTAGTTGAAGCCATTAGTATCTAAGTAGCATGCTCCTGATAAATCAGTGTCCACAGAGAAACTCAACATTCCATGTTGAAACAGGGGCTGACCTATAGCAAAATTGAATGCCTTGTGACATTGAACATGCACTAATTTAAAACAAATTTTTTTTGAAAGTTTTTTAAAATGACCAAAGCGCAAAAAGGTTATTAAAGCATGACAAACATTTCTAAGGTACGAAAGGGTTTTAACATTAAATTTCGGGTTATGTGACAGTGACCCTAAATTAAAATATAAATATAAATGGTGACACCCCTGGTGGAAGCCGGATCAGTATCAATTCATTTGCCCATTTGAAGTCTTAATGCAAAAAATAGGTCAATGTCAAGATCAAACTGAAGTTGAGTGATGTGGGTCTTTGAAAAGGTTTGAAGATAAAATCCATGCAACTGTGAAAGCTTTGTAGCAAGCAGTATTGGTGTCATATGAAATGCACCATTTTGGTATACCAAGAATTTGATAATTCTTAATTAAAGTGCAAAAGTAGGTAATTTTAAAGATCCAAATATGGTCAGTTGATTTAGGAGTGTTGAAAGTGTTCATAGATACAGGGCATTTTCACCTAATAAAACAGCGGCTGATTGCAGGCTACTTCACAATTTCACAAACAATAATTTCAACTCCAGAAACAAACCCATGAACCAGTTTTCACAATGTGGAATACTTACAAGTCTTCATTGCAGAAAAGAACAAGTCGGCATTCACTGGGGGCCAGGGGGGGGGGGGGGGGGGGTCCTGCCCTGCCATGGGGGTAATTGAGTGTCCCTCGGTATGCCGCAAATTGCACCTCCAATATTGTTTGATCCATCCTTAGGCAGTCCTACCTGCAAAAAGATAATTTTTGTTATACCTAGAACGTCTCTGGTGCGTGTTAAAGGCCATTTAAACCACATTTTATACCTAAATGATCGGAATCGTGGACGCTACATATGGCCGTTATATATCAATAAAGTTAACAAAAAAATATTCTACAAGTTTATTGTCAATTTAAAGGGGCCTTTTCACAGATTTTGGCATTTTTTAACTTATTCATTAAATGCTTTATATTGATAAATGTAAACATTGGATCGTAAAAGCTCCAGTAAAAAATCAAGAATAAAATTAAAAAAAGGAAAAGAACATTGCCCGGAGCAGGTTTCGAACCAGTGACCCCTGGAGTCCTGCCAGAGTCCTGAAGTAAAAACGCTCTAGCCTACTGAGCTATTCCGCCGAGTACACATGCTTGACGTATTTTATACCTTATATAAGCAATCTTCGTAGTTTCACAAAATTTAACGACAAAAACAGAACTCTCCAAATTATTCAATCGTTTCGCGTTGCAACGCTTTATAATTTTTAGGTTTTAAAATCGTCAAAAGATGCATATGATGGCTATATTAGACCATGGTAAATGTTCAGTATTACTGTTTCCTCACAAATATCATAACTAAAACGAAAATGTGCGAATCTGAAACAACTTTTTTCAATTTTGTCAATTTACCAAAGCGTGAAAAGATCCCTTTAAGATTTTGTTAAAATAAACGGTCTTTGAAGTGACAATGACGTAACAACCTCAAATTCAGATAAACAGTAATATAATTCATTTGAAGTCAGATAGAAAAAGAAAAAAAAGAGAGGCAGCTCTCGTACAAGCCATAATATGTATATGGATAATAGAATGTGCTATATATATTTATTATTGAAATACTAAAATAATATAGATCTACCTTATAGTATGAAGAAAACAGATCTACGTCGAATCGTGTCTAGGTCCAATATAGACCGAGACCTTACCGTCGAACACCCGATTTTAGCTCGGTACGTACCCATGCCCACAAAGATTATAGCATTGAAGTGTACAGTTCGACGCTTTGTTTAATATACGGATTTTTCCAAATCATTTTGCTGAGACATTTTCGCTATTAGCCAGTTAATCAGGAAAGCTAAGATCAACAAGACAGATCTCACAGTTGTATGGCTGGATCTAGCAAATGCGTATGGCACGGTACCCCACCAGGTAATAGAGCTTGCTCTGAAACACCACCATGTACCAGAACATATTCAGAGCATTGTCAGAAGCTACTACAGAAACATCAACATACGCTTCACAACAAAGAACTTTACAACATCCTGGATACAGCTTCAGAAGGGGATTGTAACCGGCTGCACAGTGTCAGTAGTACTGTTCACCGCCGCTATGAATCTCATCATCAAAGCCGAAGACAGGGAGTCAAGGGGACCGAAGACCCAGACAGAGATCAGACTTCCACCACAGAGGGGATTTATGGATGATCTGACTATCACAACAGAGTCCCACATACAAGCTCGATGGATCCTATCAGCCCTTGAAGATGTTGTGTCATGGGCTAGAATGGCCTTCAAACCAAGGAAGTCAAGATTTCTTATCTTGAGAAGAGGCAAAGTCTGACAGAAGATAACACTCATGGTACAGGGCGAGGATATCCCATCACTTATTGACAAATCTGCTATCACCCAGTGTGGTGTCAAACCATTTACCCAAGCACTTGACGGGGTTGTCAATAATAAATAAGAAATAGCAGAAATAACACAGAGCGCACCAGGCAGCAACTGAGGAGTGGGCTTGCAAAGATAGAGGGAACGGGCCTACCAGGGAAGTTCAAGGCATGGCTTTTTCAGCATGGCCTCCTGCCCCGTCTTCTGTGGCCATCGACGGTTGATAGCTTGGAATGCATGATAAACAAGAGCCTGAGACGATGGTTCGGACTTCCATCATGTATGACAAGTATTGGACTCTACAACAGAACTGGAATGTTGCAGCTCCCTCTTTCATCAATTGTAGAGGAGTACAAAGTTAGTAAGGCAAGGCTCGTGTTGACCCTACGAGACTCTAGTGACATGAGCATCAGAAATGCAGGGATAGAGGTCAGAACTGAAAGAAGATGGTCAGCATCCAATGCAGTTGAGCAGGCAGAGAGTCGACTGAGACATCAAGACATAGTGGGAACAAGTTGTCAAGGTAGACAGGGACTTGTCTTGAACACTAGACAACCGTGGAGTTCAGCCACAACAGTCCAAAGAAGAGAACTTGTTCAGAGCGAAATCCGAAAGGAAGAAGAGACAAGAAAGGTGAAAGCAGTTCAGATGGGGAGCCAGGGAAGCTGGACAAAGTGGCAGACAACATGGAGGAAACTGTCATGGACAGATATCTGGAAGTACCAGTTTTTTCAACTGCAGTTCCTGATCCGGGCAGTTTATGATGTCTTGCCAACACCGGCTAATCTCCAGAGATGGGGGCTGATAGAGACAGCAGAATGCACCCTATGTGGAGGAAGAGCTACCCTGGACCACATCTTGTCCTCGTGTAAAGAAGCACTTGCCCAGGGGATATATCACTGGAGACATGACCAGGTACTCCGAGAGGTAGCTGATACACTTGAGAGACACAAGAAGAAGGCACGAGTACATGCAGGGGCAAAGCACATCAACTTTGTACCAGCAGGGACAGCAATGAAGGGTACAAAGGGAGAACATCCGAGTATCCTAGACGGCACAAATGACTGGGAACTACGGGCAGATCTTAGAAAACAGCTGCAGTTTCCAGACATTGTCCACACTACCCTACGTCCAGACATTGTGATGGTCTCCGAAAAGACAAAAAAGATCATTCTGGTAGAGCTGACTGTACCGTGGGAAGAAAGATGTACTCAGGCACATGAGAGAAAGAAGGCCAAGAACGAAGATCTCATCCAGGAATGTAGAGAGGCCGGGTGGAGATCATGGAACTACCCGATTGAAGTGGGATGCAGAGGGTTTCCTGCACCATCGCTGGGAAAGATGTTCCAGGATATGGGAATAGTGGGGCAGGCGAGAAAGCTGGCCATTAAGAAGGTATCACAGGCAGCAGAAAGAAGCTCCAGCTGGCTGTGGCTAAGGAGGAACGCCAGTAGCTGGAAGCCATCCACTAATGGGTAGTGTCTGATCAACATTGCCGCCCGCCACTTAGAGCTTGTCCTAGGTTTGAAAGGGCGAAACAAGCAATGACAAGTGGTACCTAGCTGACGACATTAGTGGAAAGCAGTTTATCTGTATTTTACAACGGCATCAATTGAAGTTATTAAATTGAAATAATTATCTGCCTCAACATGAAACAATTGTACTCAATGATAATATATTTGATTGTGAATATCATAGTGCCTAAAATTCATTAAATTGCCCCAATTTCTTATATAGATTTTATTCTTTGAAATAAATTTTCCTCTTGTTTTCTTGTAATCTCAACATCGCTCTGCACATTAAGCCGAGACAACTGCCTCAGCGTGCCTCAGCGTAGCTACGACGTTGCATGTTTATCGTTAAAAAACATTTGAACATTTGCTTTATAATTTGAAACACCATTAACTGTAAATTGTGTAATTACGCGGGATCGTTTCTTTTATGTCTTCGTGCTAGAAGATATGTCTGAGAAATTGCTTTAAAGTCCCATAAGGGACATTTCCTTTCCATCATTGGTCTTCACGCGCATGCTTAATATGGACTGATGTGCAGAAGCTGGTGAAAAGTTATTTTCAAAACGCCTCGTACATCCACATCTCTTCATCAAATAATCAATAATCAATGACACTGTTTTTGTTTTGTGCATGGCTGTGCATTTGCATGATGTGATGGAGTGTGATCGTCTTCGTCGTCACTGCCATCACTAATTGCATTCCCGATTGGCCGCACACGACCGTGACAAAAATGAGTTGCGTTCTGAGAAAACTGGGCATAATGTATATGCGCAAAATGTCGTCCCAGATTAGCCTGTGCAGTCCCCACAGGCTACTCAAGGATGAAACTTTCCGCCTAAATTAGATTTTTGCTAAGAAGAGACTACATTTAAACGAAAAATGTCATTTAAGCGGAAAGTATCGTCCCTGATTAGCCTGTTCGGACTGCACAGGCTAATCTGGGACGACACTTTACGCACATGCATTATGCCCAGTTTTCTCAGAACGCGACTCAAATGTCGGCGTTTCTTCTGGTTAATACGTTGCTCTAATCAGTCGCCTCCAATATCTTGAAACACGGCTTTGTTGTCGCCGGGTTACGACTAAAGTGATAATGAGATTAAACTTTAAAAATCACGCACAAATATATCTAGTTCTTTTGTTGTCGTTTAATTTTGTGAAACTTCGAAAATTGCTTATATAAAGTATAAAATACGTTAGACGTATGCAATTGGCAGAATGGCCGAGCGGTCTATTTGATTTTTACTCCAGGATTCCGAGGGTCACTGGTTCGAGCCCTGCGGGCAACTTTTTTTCCATTTTTTAATTTTATCCTGGATTTTTTACTGGAGCTTTTTAGATCCAATGTTTACATTTATCAATATAAAGCATTTAATGACAAACTTCAAAACATGCCAAAATCTGTGAAAAGGCCCCTTTAACATACCTTGGAAAACACGTAAAACAGGCGTTAAAAAGTTAAAAAAGTCAAAAAAATTAGAAACAACAAAACATATTACGCAATGACTTATGGTTAAAAATAGATCAACCACGATCAACCAAGTTGTCTTGTATACACTAATCCAGTAAAAACAAAACGTGTTTCAAAATAAATATATAGATAGAATTTTATTTTCCTCCATTCATGAAGAGCATAACATATAATACAAGCAAGGAAGAACAATCGAATATATACACACACAAAGATAAAAAAGAAACACCTCAATACAGGCATTAGATTATTCACAAAGATAAGTATAACATAATTAGATTATATATAAATGATAAATAAATGTTAATTCCTGTAATTCCTAAGGAAAATAATCACATTGAGATAACAATAATTACCTTTTTTCAGTGTAACTTATTCGCCGAGGATATGTCTTAAAGCGAAAACAAAAATACAGAAATAAAAGGCGAATATACTTAATATATGTCACAGGTTTTGCCTTCCACGGAAGACTGCTATATAGTGTAAGGTACAATAGATTGGATCGACATATCAACATATGTGAAAAAGTGGCTCAGAGCGTCTAACCCTAGTTCAGGATGCTAACAGCAGCTTTGCACAATTGAAAATGCACAAAATATCAGTCAACAGTTTCAGATATCATTTTCAGCAACGATACACTTTGTTCTAAGCCATTTAAGTGGATGAAGCGCGAAAATTCCGTTATTCCGATGCATTCAATTAGAATTGTCCATAAATGTTTTCGCTTATCCTCTAGCAAGTGACAATAACACAACTTATGAATTACGAGATTAACGGTTTTCAAGCAGCAATGTCTGCATTCTTCTCCACACTGTCTAGACACAAACATACCTATGCTATTCAATATTGTTTTACACACGTTAATTATTTTTGGATTGTCTTTTGCTACTCTCCATAAAGGGGAGTAATTATTGGAGTCTATTACACGCGCAGTTACTCCCCATTGATCGTTGTCCTTGATGCGACTCTTTATTTCGTTCTTTATATTCATTACGACTTTTCGCTCACCTATTTTCTTCCATTGTCGCTTTGTGGGGAAATTTCCATCCTGGATGTATGAGCGTAAGACGTTCATTAAGTCATACTTTTGTAGTATCCTGTATGCATCAGGGATATATCCGAGGCATTGGCCTTCTAGTTCAATGTGACGTATAAGTCTATTGTTGAAGATATCTTTCGCTAGGTATTTAGGATTTAAATATGCATATTTGGCCGAGGAATGTTAGTTTTCTGATATCCAGTTCATTTACAATCGGAACGGTATTTACGGTTGACAGGCAATAATCTGTTGAGATGTTTCTGTCATACCCTTGCATGTGTTTCAGGCAAAAGTTCTGTGCAATTGAAAGTTGTACGAGATCACTTTGCGAGTTGTTTTTCCATAGCTCACAGCCATATAAGGCCTTAGGGAAAACAGACGAGTTAAATATTGTTGATAGAGTTGGTGGACTAAGTCTTTCAGGCGCTACCCTTTTAGCGCACAAGCTCATGTATGTTTCTCGCAGTCGCACGCATGCATCATGAATCGCATTATTAGTGGTCAGAAAAGAGTTGCATTCAATACCAAGATGGGTATACTTGTCGCTAGCGGGCAGACGATCATGTCCTAGATAAAAGGTTGAAGTCTCTTCTGTCTTCTTATTATAGACTAGTACGGAGCACTTCGATGCATTATAAAGAAACCTCCACCTGTTTGCATATTCATAGCAAATCTTAAGCATCCTCTCGCGACCATTTTTAGAGTATGATACTAGAACCATATCATCGGCCACGGTAGGCGAAGCCATATTAATGTCATAAATGCACAGGCCATTACCACTCTCTTCACGTTTCTCCATCAGGCCATTTATGTAAATAAGATACAACAGCGGCGAACTTTTCCTCCCTGACGGGTTCCTTGCCCGACCGGAAGTGGTTCCGAGATCAATCCTCGATGGCGAACGCGGCTTGTTGAGTTCCGATACATTTCACGGAGTGCGAGAAGGGTGTTTGTATCAATGACTGGATCAGGATCATAAGCTCTGGAAATTGATAAAAATTTATGAAATAGTCCATCGTGCCATACCCGGTCAAAGGCCTGACGAGCGTCAAGGAAGCATAGATATACACTTGAACCCAGCTCCTTGGCATAGTATAGACATTCGCGGAGACCAAAGCTAGTCATTATGCACCCAAGCCCGTCCTGAAATCCACCTTGTGACTTTCTGCGTACATTCTGAACGAAATGATACACACGTGTTAACACACATCTTCCACACAATTTAAATCAGCATTTCGCAACAAAAATGTATGACGTAATTAAAATGAAGATTTACTGATGAATGTTCTCATGTTGTCCGTCCATACAAGCAAGCATACTTTCCATACTGATTCAATCGCCGGAACCGTAGCTTATCGTGAAGAGACCATATGGCGAAAAATTCGGATACATATGTTGTGGATTTCTGATGACATAATGTTGCATTAACGCTCCTTTTAAAAATTCAGAATTAAGTATAATAAGCTTTTCTGTAAATCGATACGGAACATATGCATTGTAGCGTACCATTAAACATGCACATGCTTGGCATGCGAAAAGTGAAATATTATTAATAAACATTATACGGTAAGCATAAACTAAAAATCGAACAAGTGCACAAATAAACCCACCATTCAAAAGAACAAGCCCATGGACGTTACGGTCCGTCCAATCTGCTTGCCACCGCCGATGCACAAACAGCACACAGGACGCCTCAAATACCAATCCACCACACCAATTTTCAAAAAGTTCACAAAGTGAAACGTACGTGTTGTTAAAAGCAGCTGCGGTATGACTTCACGTAACACCCAAAACAATAATCGGAAGATATGAATAATTCAGGTTTAAACTTGAGCAGGATACGAAACCTAACTGCAAATTTGTCCGTTTTCCTTTCCTTTTTTCACATATTTTGGTTTGTATTGAAGTTTGTTTTAAAATACTTTATATTGATAAACATTGGATCTAAAAGGCTCCACTAAAAACTCAATAATACAGTTTAAAAAAGAAAAAAGTATCCCTCAACATGGCTCGAACCACTGGCCCATGAAGTCCTGGAGTAAAAATCTACCCACTTAGGCCACTTGGCCATCCGTGCTCATACAATGAAAACTGTATTTTATACTTTATATAAGCAATCCTGGTAATTTCACAAAATATAACGACAGCAACAGATTCTGAACTCTCTAAATTATTCAATCGTTTCGCGTTGCGACTCTTTATAATATTCAGGCTTTTAAATCGTCAAAAAAGCATAAAACGGCTATTTTAGATCATGGTAACTGTTCAGTATTACTGTTTCCTCACAAATATCATAGCTTAAACGACAATTTGCGATTCTGAACCAACCTTTCTATTTAATTTTGTCAATTTACCAAAATGTGAAAAGGCCCTTTAAATGGCAGGAGGCGTATGATGACCTATGGCTTATGAACGGTGTCTAGTTGCCTACATCACCTCCTGAAACCTCTAATTTTAGAGAAATCTACAAATTAACGGCTATTACTATATCGTTATCGTTAAACACACAACCGAAAGCACCCAGAACGCCCACCGGGCACCAACGAAAAACAAGCAAATTCGTAGAATTGATATCCCCCGCCAATATACTTCTGGACCCAATCGTTTTCTGGACGGATGGACAACGCCAACGTGCATTATCCTCTTATCATAATATATACTCATACCACGTTGTAATGAAATCCGTCAAAGCACTTCCAAGATATGGCTCCGGACACACACAAAAGCATTTTTACAAAGGGCCATTACTCCGTTATTATCCGATGGTGTACGATGCCATTTGGCGTGCATCATCCTCTTATCAATATACATACTCATACCATGTTTCAATTAATACCGCCAAAGCTCTTCCAAGATATGGCTCCGGACACACAAAAAACATTTTTAAAGGGCCATAACTCCGTTATTAACAGATGGTGTACAATGCCATTTGGCGTTCATTATACTCTTATCCATCTATAAACCATACCCACAGTTAGGGGTGTGCGCTGGGTGCGTTTGCACCCAATGTTTTTTACAAGTAAAAAAAAATTGTACTTTAATTTGCACCCAACTTTATTTTACGCGAAAACGGTTATTTATTTTTTCCGGGAACCCAGTGCATGCAGTGAGTATTTGTATTTAAGCGTTAAAATACTGTTGTATTCAATATGCAACCGACAGGTCAACATACAATCAATTTCTCGATTAAGTCATTTCAAAGATAGCGCGTAATTTTATTAACAATTTTTAACCGTATAATTGTTGAAATCAACTGAAGTTTTGACAGCAAAATTTGAGCAGATCTAAGAAGCCGGTCCCCGCAAAATGGAATTGGAATCTTTGTTATAAATGGATATTTGTTTTCTGTATAATGCAAAATTATTAACCTTGCAATCTAATCCGTATAAAAGCGATACTTATTTATAGATATTTGATGCTGAATGATTGTTTTGTAACTTTTGTCATCGTTATAAATGTCTGTTATTACTGTAATAGATATCATAACAAAATGATGAAGCCTACTTATTGTTGTTTGAAATCCCAGTCGAATTACCTTTTTCGGCAATTATCTAAATGGCTTGAAAAACAATTTGAATAACTTTAATAAATAATCTTATAAAAAATATACCTTTTAGATGTTTATTAACGGAATATTATGGCAGCCTCCGAAAATGACTGAAATCAAATGACATCCTTTGACTATTGCCGAAGACTAATGGGTCACTAGTTAACCACTTTGCATTATACCACGATTTATAACAATTATAAACACACTGTGCACAGCATTTTCGACAGACTGCGCTGTCATTTTGTTATATCCCCGTACAACCATTTTCGGATCGCCTAAAGGGGTTTCCAATAAAAAATATCAGCAATACTCAAGACAGGATAATCTTTTTGTTGAATGACAAGAAAACAAATCATTTCTTCAAAGTAATGTAGCTTTTTTGTAGTTTACCAACAATTCATGACAATATTTTAATTATATCCAACTTGACACTAGGTCTGTCATACTCTTAAACAGTTGTTATGGTGAATTTAAAACATTATAACATATGATCGGGTGGATGTTAACGTTTAATGTTCATCAACTGTGACGGATCTTAAGCATATAATGGGCATATAAGTACTGTACATCTTTTTTCTTCAACGTCTTGGTATACATTGTTAAGGACTTTGAGACCATAGGGTAGGGCCAGTAGTTTGTGGTTATAGGGTCTTAATGAAGCTTTAAGTGTTATATGTTTCTGAAATTCGATTAGAAAAAAAAGATAACTTATTTGTGAAACATAGTTAAAACAGATTTAAGTAACCAGTAATACCAATTTGATTTCGTTTTGAGTATTGATGCAGATTAGAGAATACCCAGTTTTATTAATCAGTGTTTGTTGTACAATACACTGCTAGCACGTTTAGAGCAATGTTAGGCCTCTGGTACTATCCATAGTAGCAGACATACAATTGTTTTGAAAAAAAAGTCAAATATTTCCATTAAATTCGCTCGATTTATGAATGGTAGAATGTTGGAATGGTAAAACACACCAATCTTATTTTTATTTTACTTTCTTTAAATGTGTTGTTGCATAAGTGAACAAAGTGTGTGCGGGAATACTAGTGTCAGTTAAACACCTTATAAAATTATGTATATCCGTGACTTATAAAAAAGGTGGTTATTGAAAAACGTGCCGCCCGTGGTGGGGAATATATGTATGTTATATATTCTTCATGTCGAACAGTCACTGAGTATGGTCAATAAAAATCAGAAAGTGAAATTTCATATTAACTGCTCTATAACTTCAGTCTCTAAATACAGTTACAAAAGTGACCAGAATGCAGGAGCTTACGTTTCATTTTCAAAATTTTCTAGGGGGAGGACCTCCAAAGCCCCCAATTGCAGGAGGGGTACAATCCCTCCCGTACCTACCCCCTTTGCAACTTTGTTGCTCACTTACAATTGAAGATGGCTAAAATTAGCACCCCGCTTTTCAAAACCCTGGCTACGGGCCTGTAAACTCATACCAAGTTTGAATGAAATCCGCCAAAGCCCTTCCAAGATATGGCTCAGGACACAAAAATGCCGGACGGACTGACTGAAAGATGGACGGACGGACAGTCAACACCAAAACAATATCCCTCAAACCACTAGATTCAAATACGCATACCTCCGAACAGCGTAGGTAAATCACGAGTATTCGAAAAATATATCCATGCATATGACGAAATTTTGCCACAAAACGAAAAGCTTTAAGTCATCGTATGAAAATAAACTTAAGAATAACTTGCTACAGTAAACTATATTTACATAAGAACAAAAAGATAACACTTAAACATTTTTAATTTGGCGGAAATTCAAACATACTCAAATTTGAATATATAGGTACAAAACCAATAAAACTATTCCTAGGCAGCGAGATTCTAAAAAATGATACACATATTCCGAATTTAAATTCGTATTAAGAGCATACTATGAGGCAAAGGGTTGTACAAAATAATCAAGCAAATATTGGCTGCTTCAGACTTAAATATACATTCATCCATTGACGTTCAAAGGAATGGAACCAGTGTAAGGATCCCTTGTGACATAAATTAACTAGAGCACCGCATAACGTGTGCAAACGCTCGGCTGCGGGTGCAGTTTTGAACAAGAGCACCGCATAACGGGTGCCACGCTCGGCTGCGGGTGCAGTTTTGAATAGATGAAAGCTTGTCAGAATTTTTTAGAGGTCACAGTGACCTTGACATTTGACCTAGTGACCCAAAAATGGGTGTGGCATGTAGAACTTATCAAGAAGCAGCTACATGTGAAGTTTCAAAGTTGTAGGTTGACGCACTTTGATTTTAGAGCCAATATTCAAAACC
Organism: Dreissena polymorpha; assembly: GCF_020536995.1. Taxonomy (NCBI): domain Eukaryota; kingdom Metazoa; phylum Mollusca; class Bivalvia; order Myida; family Dreissenidae; genus Dreissena; species Dreissena polymorpha. The sequence goes on along the minus strand of NC_068355.1, from coordinate 5,352,190 downwards.
TTGACAAAATGTTAAGGTTTCAGCTCGACGCGGACGGCGGACAGGACACGACGAGCTGGCTAGGACAATACCTCGGGTTTTCTCCGAAAACAGCCGAGCTAATAAATGAAAGCATGTCAGAATTTAACAAAAAATAGAGGTCACGGTGACCTTGACCATTTATCTAGTGACCCCAAAATGGATGTGGCGCGTAGAACTCATCAAGGTGAATCTGCATATGAAGTTTCAAAGATGTAGATGGAGGCACTTTGATTTTAGAGCCAATGTAAAGATTTTAGCACGACGCCGGCGGACGGCGGACGACGAGATGGCTATGACAATACCTGGGCTTGTCTCGAGCTAAAATCTGGACTAAAAATGAATCAATATCGACTTTTATAATTGCAATAGTGAACGTAAACATAATTTAAACGACTAGCTTAGCATGTGTATTTAGGGCGGGCCTGTGTATCACCCCGTCTTGCTCCTTTTCCATAATTTATGCCCATCAAATACACGCCTCGAATAGCGAATCAATATATTTGCAATATATTCATACCCAAAACGAGAAACCCATGCATTTTTTCGCGCTGAACACTTAATGAGAAACACGTGCATTTTTGCGCTCAAACATTACCGTGCTTTCTCTTCCAAATAACCTGTAAAGTACCGATACGATACCGTATTTATCAAACCTAAAATAATTTCACATGCTGACGGGTATGATGTAGATATACTCGCTTGGAACATGATTTAGAGAAACTAATGTAGAGATAAATTACGGGAATTTTAAATAATGGCATAAATAAATGCTGGTATAAGTTTTAATGCTAACCAACAGTAGAGACGTAGGTTTGCTTTTTGGACATAAATCACGGTATGCTTATCATGTATTGAGTTTTGAAAGCCACATTGTACTGCCAATCCTGGCATTGAAGTCGCAAATAAAAATGATGGTTTTCCTCTTTGGTCTGTCGTGTATGATAGTTGATAGAATGTTGTAAAAGTTGTCCCTCTCGTCCTCTTCGTTGTCGTTCTTTGTATGGACAGAGGCGTGCCCCGATAAGCGCTCTCTGTTGGCTTGGGCATCAGGGCTTCTCCTTGGGCGTGGGTGTGTGCTGCATCCTTCTTCTGATGCTCCAACAACAGTAACTCGACGTAACGAGTCTATCTTTATCCGTCCTGCAGATGTAGATCAATCTACCCAAAGGTCAGCGATGTCTGACGCTATGCTAACCTTCCTTCAGTCGGGGTTGTGACTGTCTTTTGCGAAGTTAATGTCAGAGATAGATATACATTATTACAAAATATTTTCAAAACTCAATTTGCAAGTTATTTAATTAATAATAAATAAATATATATGTAAGAAGTAAGTATCGTATTAATGTATCGTTGATATTAGAATTAAACAAGTAAATTCGTGGGATTGATAACCCCGCGAAACCTCCTCATTGATATCTCATACACCCACGAAGTTTCATTTTGATATCTGATATAGTTTCTGAGATATAGGCCTTAAATGTTTGTGACAAATCGACGTACGGACAACGCCCATTCTATATCCCTCTGGCTTCGGCAAGACAGCAATGTTGACAAATTTCTTCTTATAATTGAGACGGTTGAGTTTGACGTAACCGGTTTTCGGTGCAATGCACGATAAATTCGTGCGTGTATTGATTTTATTTCACGACGGTACGAAGGTGTGAATAATTTGGTGGAAATACAGCAAAGTACAAATTCCGTTTATCACACAGAATTAAAAGGCAAGTTAGTGCAGCGTGAGGCCATACAAAGTTGGTTCTTTGTTGACCGCCACTTTGACTTTCAGAGACTTACCAAACAGATCGAAACAAGAAGTTCAGAACAATATGTTTCTCATACACACTCTCTGTGGCAGTGGTTCAAGTAAATTATGCACACATATAAATATTTATCATCGATAAATTTTTTAAAGTCGTACATAAAGCATTTCATTTGTAATGTCTTTAGCCCCCCCCCCCTCCCCCACAAACACCGTTCAAGATCAATCTCAATTTAGTATCACATACAATTTCTCTTATATATATAATTGGATACAAAATATGAAAGTACATGCTAAAAAGACCATGCTGTGTTGAAGTCGTGACAACCGATAGTCAGTGCATACAGCTGCTTTCTTTGACATAAATAAAACACTTAATCATTACTTTGTAAAATTATATAATGTTTTGAAGAGCCCAAAACATTGAAAAAAGAAACTTGTACCCGCCATTCTACTTTAAAAATCAAAATTGAACTAAGTGGTGCTTTATTTACTACTTATTTTATCCACTGAGATTTATCTCAATATATATGCAACAACATGTAGTCACTAAAGCAGCTGGACGCTGTCATGCCATATTTCTGTACTGTTTGTTTAAAAATGTGTTTTGAAGCACTTTGTCTGCTTAATTTTCAGCATGGTCAAACATATTTTGTTCTGTCTTGATTCTGAAAACCTTCAACTAGCCCAGTGATGCTTTCCATAAACATGAATTTGCATGGCCTTATGGCAGATCTGACAAGTAATTGTTATTGTGTAACTGTAAAAACAACTTTAGACTTAAGAAGGCAAAGATGGGCTTCATATGCTCACCTGATATATATTGTAAGTCAATATTGAAAGCCATTTTTAACAAGCCTTTATCAAAAGTTGAAACCTTAAACATGGCGAATTTTGAATTATAATGATTTTAATGCAATTGGCTCACAGTAGAATTAATTGTACATACCAAATACAACATCTATGTGCCTTTCACTTTAAAAAAATTGTCAGGGGGGATGCTTATATAATTTACCCTATTATTATTTGGTCCTAGCATTATGTTTAACAAACCTTGTAGAAAACCATTGGGTCGTGTTCTGAGAAAACTGGGCATAATGCATGTGCGTAAAGTGTCGTCCCAGATTAGCCTGTGCAGGTCCGCACAGGCTTATCATGGAGGACATTTTCGGCTTTTCTGGTACTTTTTGTTGAAAGGAAGTCCCTTCTTACCAATAATAGTTATTAGATGGAAAGTGTCGTCCCTGATTAGCCTGTGCGGACTGCACAGTTTGCTCAGAACGCGCCTCAACTATACTAGTGATATACCAAATATTTCATGTCTAAGGCTTGTTGTTTAATAGAAGATGTTAAGGTAAATTTTGAAACTGTGATATATAATCAAAGAACACCAGAAATAGAACCAGTTTTGACCTTTATGGCATGATCAGAGTAAAGGACCACAACGATGTCACACACCTAAAATTAAACACTGAGAAATGTGGTTTCACAGATTTTGAAAGACAAAATGAATTGTAAGTCATGAAAGAGCATTTCACACAACTTCCCAGGAGTGGCACTACACTGTTGTAGTTTATGATTCAAACAAACTTAGTAGTTTAGCAATTTGTAATATTATCTGTTTATGCTAAGTACACGTATTACACCTCAAGGCCCTGACTTTATAGAGAAAAAATAATTTGCTTTATAAGTCTACACAAATCATGTGATACCTGGGGACCTACAACAGCTTTGATTGAGGGTCTCTAATAGACACCTCCTGTGAAGTTTCTTAAAAACCATTCTAGTAGTTAAGTTGGAGATGTTGTATGAACAAAATTGTGTATCACACATACAATGGACAGCAACCCACCAGAATATTGCTCACACGATCACTTTGTGTTCAGGTGAGCTAAAAAAGTAGATCACGGATTTTGTAATTGTTATGCACCACTGCAAAAGCTGCTCAAGCATAACTAGCTCAGTATATAAGGCAGGTTTTTGCACAAAATCTTTGTTCCACCCCAGCTTTGTATTAATCCATAAATTTCGTTATTCGATATTATCAAGGTAAGCCAAATTTAAGCTTCAGGGGAAAATGGGTCTAAAGCTACATTTGCTCATGGTAGCTTTGTACCAGCCTGTGCACCAACAGTCTTTTCAGGAGTAACCCAGTGTGCATTAAAGTCACTCAAGGTTGTGTGCTCTCATTAGTGGTCAGTGTGGCTCCTGACCAGGCTGTGCAGGTGCGCAGGCTTATATTCAGCTTGACACGTGTGTAATAAGACAAATTGCATACAATGCAGCTTATGTCTTGTTACTACAAGGATGCAAACTGATACAATAATGTGCAAAGGAATAAATGAGCCTCTTTTGCATATTCTTTACATGTAACAGCATATAGTGAAATTTCTTTTTTTGTCGGCCCCATGGCTTTGCAAAATAAATTGTTATGAATGATTGGGTGTATTATATCTAGACAAATGTGTTGCATGCTAAACCCTTGCTGTTTCCTCAAGGTCAAGGGCACAATCATTCTTGGGCACCAACTATGCTGCTTGCTTGATGGTCAATTATCACATAATATGAAATAGGCTTTATGTGAAGCAACAATTACAAAAGACTGTTATATACATGCTATATCAACTGAACACAATATGTGTGACAACCCTTGTTTCTGTGGCTTGTAATATATATTCTGGGCATCAGTGTTCTTTTGACACATTTCTAGTATTGAACAGTTCATGTATATGTTTACTATTTCTCAAATAATGTTGGCCAAATAGTTTATTTTGTTACATTATCATTGTAATAAGATATTAAATTGTACCTTTATAGCTTTTCTAATATTCATAATCATAAACAGCCAGATTCAAATTGATTGGCCATTCGACTGCATTTAAGTTTTTTACCAGAACATTTTGTTAGCGCAGACGGCCAGGATTCGTGAAATTATTCCTGGGCCATTCACGGTTTATATTGGATCATGCATATAAATAATAATAAAAAGTAACCTCAGTATTGATCTCAACAGCTGCACACAACGCTTAAACAGATTGCACCACTAACAGTGTAACACCGGTACGAAAAATAACACTGGTACGAAATATAACACCAGTACGAAATATAACACCGATATGAATTATAACACCGATACAAAATAAAACACCAGAACGAAATATAGCAAGGTACACGATATAACACTGGTACGAAATATAACACTGGTATGAAATATAACACAGGTACGAAATATAACACGGGTACAAATATAACATGGGTACAAAATATAAAAGGGGTACAAAATATAACACTGATACAAAATATAACACCAGTACGAAATATAACACCGGTACGAAAGTTAACACTAGTATGTAAAAAAACACGGTACGAAAGTTCACACCGGTACAAAAGTTAACGAGGGTACAAAGGTTAACAAGGGTACAAAAGTTAACAAGGGTACAAAAGTTAACAAGGGCACAATAGTTAACCACCGGTACAAAAGTTAACACAGGTACAAAAGTTAACACAGGTACAAAAGTTAACACTGGTACAAAAGTTAACACTGGTACAAAAGTTAACAGGTACAAAAGTAGTCTGTTCAACGGGGATACAAGTTCATCATCGCATGGAGTGTTTCTGAGTTCCAATAAACTTAGATAGATATCATCACCCTTATGCAAAAATTGTTATGACCCAGATTGAATGATCGTGGGCTATATTT